>NC_053129.1:34725580-34778080 GCF_010015445.1 Perca fluviatilis
CTGTCTGATTGATCATCGCAGGTCATCGGCAGCACTACCCCGCCAGTTAGGTTTTTCAGGGTTTGTCGTTGGTGTGGTCTTGCAGCCGTTTAAGTGGGGATAATTTTCTTAGTGTATTTACAAAGTAGCCAGTTACAGCTGCAGCATATTCCTTTAGGTCCACAGTACAGTCTCCTCTCAGAGCAGGAGTTTCAAACACACCTACCATGCCTCTACTGGTAAAGCAGACCTGAAGCACTAGTTCAGATCCTTCATTCCACTTTAATAGGTTTTACTTACTGGGGGAGCTTGTTTGAGGAGTTGCCTGTAGGCTGGGTAGAGGAACTAGAGATGTGGTCAATGAGGTCCAAAGTATGGCCGAGGCACAGCCTTGTAGGTGTTCTTCACATTGCTGTACACTTGGTATTCTTCTCCCTCAGAAGCGCTCGTATTGATGGTACTTTGGTAGGACAGCTCCCTGGAGGTTGCAGTAGTTAAAGTCACCAGCCAACGATGAAGGACAGCATCTGGGTGTACAGTCTCCAGCTTGCTGATGAGGTCCTGTAGCATCCCCACGTCGCGGTCAATGATCAGCCAGTAAACAGCAAGCAGAGGCACAACGCTGAACTTGCTTGGTAGATAAAAGGATCTATACTTTAGCATTACAAGTTCAATGTCCGATGAACCCGTGGCTTTCAACAACCTGCACATTCCATCTGTTTGTTAATGTACACACACACACACCGCCTCCCCTGGTCTCCTGAGGCCTCTGTATGCGGTCTTCCGTGGTGGATGGAGTGTGTGTGGAGCAGGAGAACCGAGTTTGGGGTGCTGTCAGAGAACCAGATCCTCAGTGATAATAAGAGGCACAACATTCTCTTATCTCACGCCTTGAGTTGTAGTCCTAGTTCTTAGCTTGTCATCTTATTTGTCAAGAGAACGGACATTAGCCAGCATTGTCCTGTAGCTCAGCCTAGCATGTAGCCCACCTCCTCTCGCCTCACCCATTAGTGGGCGCATTTACGGCGTGGTGCTTCGTGACGGATGGCAGGAGTTGGCTGGCTCCAGAGAAGTCAAAGTTCAAGAGGCAGTGTTGTAAGCTTGTGTTGAACATTGCAAACAAAGTTCTCCTGCTGTATCTTACTGTTGCACACACAAGCTGTGGTGTAAGATGCAAAATAACAAAATAAACAAAGTCAGTGTGTCAGGAGCGAAGCAAACACCAAGTCGACTGTGGGCACCATGTTGAATTGTGAAGCACCTTAATGTGCTTTGAATAAGACACACATCCTTTTAGGCCAGGTATGGAAAGGAAGAAAAGATAAATAAAACTCATTTTCAACCATTTTAAAAAAGATAAAATGAAGTATAGGAATAAAACCAAAGACCAAAAATGACTGCAGTGTATATTCTACACATGCCACAAAACTGCAACATCCACAGTTTGGATTCCATCCAAGGATATTTATGCATGTCTCTGTGATGTTTCCTTTTCTGAAGTTTTCAACTATCAAAATGCAAGAGTAATCTTAAAGAAAGGGATATAAATAAATAGCCCTAAAGTTGTTACTGTACTGCATTTGTGTAAAAACATCTTGTCTGCAAGGGAGCATATACACTTAAGTAATGATCAGGAAATGTATATGTTTGAATTTGAGATAAAAGTAAAGTTACCTCACGCTTCCTGCTTCCAATTCTCGTATTGCCCATGAGTATGTTTCTTTAACTCTCTTTTTGGCCAGTTGGTTAAAGACAAAAATGAATTGGTCTGAATGACCAATTCAGAATTGTTAAAGAAGTAGTATTAGGCTGATTATTCACGTACTTTATGTGTTATGTTTCCATATCAAGCCTAAACTTTCAGACCAAGTTCCTACACTATTTAGCTAACTCTATGAAATCAGATTTAATCAGACCTTAAACCCCATAGTCTTTGTTTTCATTTAAAATAAGGTGTGTTGAAAGTACAATGCCAAAATAGCAAGAAATTTTACTAATTGTAGTATTATTAACTGTACTTAAATTAATCATATATCAAAGGTTTAGCCATAAAACAGATGAACAGCAAAGACATTCTAAAAATGTTTTAATGCTGATGACTTTAATACACTCCATATTGTCCACACTATAATGTGACCAATCAACTGATACCCAAAGTGAATTATTTAGAAAAGTAAACTGCAATTTCTTGTCAACTGTGGCACTAACTGAACTCATGTTTTGATGGCTCAACTGTCACATTTTGTTTGTGATATATCTTTTTCTTGTTTGCCTATCTTCCAGGGAATTATGCTGATAAAGAACATGGATCCAGAAGAGTGGCAAAGAAAAATGTGCGTCTAAGGCTGAGGTTGCTGCTGTAATGGCGACACTTCAAAGATCATATAAGCAGGGGAAACTGGCCACCAAGAACTGAATGCAGTCACCGCTAACTGGTGGAAGATCCAGTGTTGGCACAAAGAACATGCAAAATATAAAGGGACTTTGTTGTTAGAAATAGAGGAATAATTGCAAAGAGGCAGTCACAAAAATAAAAGATTTAAATACACTGACAGTTGTAGTGGTGTTTCTGTTAGTTTTAAAAAGTGTGGCTCTTGTGTTACAAGTTATCTGCCTGTTATAGGTTGTAAATAATGCCATTTAAGAGGTTTAAGTACAAAAATATAAGGTTGAATTATACAAAGAGGCCATCATAACAAACAAACTGTAAACCAGCACTTATTTTTTTACATGTTATTAATTTATTTTGTTATGAGCAAACATGGGTCTTTTGAAGTTGAGTAAGAATGAGATTTTGAGCAAAAAGCTAAAATCAGTTATTGTCATGACATCTTGTGTTGTGTGACAATCTATTGTTAAGCTGTTACAGGCTCCTATCTGGCTGTTAGTCAGTGTCACCAACTAACAATGGTGATATTTGAGTTGTAACAATGAAATAATAATTAAGTCCCATTAACGCTTGGTGGTGTCAGGTTAATGTGTATTTATGTTAATGAGCCCAAGTTATTTAAGTGACGTTATTGTCCCTTTAAAGTCCCAATAATGTTTGTTTGGACCTATAAGTCACATAAGGAGGACTGTCTCTATAAACCACAATAGTTTTAGGGTGGTGTGTATCAAGCTCTGAAGGGTGTATCTGAAGTCTAAAGTGACCTGAATTTTTTCAGATTTTTTGAGTGTTTTAATCTAACTCCCATAGCTCTAGGACCTTCAGGAAAGGGTAGTCCATCTAAACCACCACCGGGCCTGTTTGGAGAAAAAGTCCAGCTAAACCACATAAACCCGTGTGTGTGTGTGTGTGTGTGTGTGTGTGTGTGTGTGTGTGTGTGTGTGTGTGTGTGTGTGTGTGTGTGTGTGTGTGTGTGTGTCTCTGTCTGTCTGTGTGTCTGTATAATGGCAGCCTGTGCCCTTTTGTAGTGTGTACATACTATTTCTCATCACACTGTGATAACTCTGATTAAATTCAGTATATATACGTCTGCTATATGTTGCCACCCCTCAAAGATGCCCCCCTGCCCCCCTCTCGCCACCCCATAACTATTTTTCTAAATCCGCCCCTGGTCCCTCACCAGGTTTTTGAAGAGCGCCGTCAGCTCTCTGGTGAACCCGGAGAACTTGAGGAAGGCCGAGCCGACCTCGGGGTCGTCTCTTCCGAACTTCTCCAGGGACTGGATGAACTGCTCCTCGTTGTCCACGTGCGCTGAAACACACACACACACACACACACACACACACACACACACACACACACACACACACACACACACACACACACACACACACACACACACACACACACACACACACACACACACACACATATTAGGTAACACACAGCCTTCAATAGAGTCTATTATTATTATTATCATCAAGGCCGTGTGTGGCGTTTTAACCAGCAGTTCTTGAACGTAACATCCAGGGTTTCCTCTGGAGCCAAATGAATGTAACGAAAAGACTTTTCTCAGATCTAATGACTGTAGTTTGACTTCTTTGGCTTTAAGTTTGTGTCTGTGTATGTCTGTCTGTCTGTCTGTGTATGTGTGTGTGTATGTCTGTCTGTCTGTGTGTGTATGTCTGTCTGTGTGTGTGTCTGTCTGTCTGTTTTTCTTTTCTTTTTTTTTTGTTTTTGTCTGGCTCTCCCTCGGCATGCTGGGACAGGACGGCGGTATGTCAGGAATGTGTGGAGGTGAGACTTCACTTGTCTGAACGCACGCACGCACACGCACACACACGCACACGCACACGCACACACACAGACACACAGACAGACAGACGCACACGCACACACACACACACACACACACCTCCAGCTAGGTTAACAACATACCTCTCTCCAGGCCGTTTCACCGACTACGTTCACATGCACATATTATTCTCGTTTTTACACTTATTTTGAAAAATACAATATATTAGGTAATGCATTCTGTATGTGTGTGTGTGTCTGTGTGAGAGTCTGGTAGGACCAGGCTAGTGTACCAGAGTCTGGTAGGACCAGGCTAGTGGACCAGAGTCTGGTAGGACCAGGCTAGTGGACCAGAGTCTGGTAGGACCAGGCTAGTGTACCAGAGTCTGGTAGGACCAGGGCTAGTGGACCAGAGTCTGGTAGGACCAGGCTAGTGGACCAGAGTCTGGTAGGACCAGGCTAATGGACCAGAGTCTGGTAGGACCAGGCTAGTGTACCAGAGTCTGGTAGGACCAGGCTAATGGACCAGAGTCTGGTAGGACCAGGCTAATGGACCAGAGTCTGGTAGGACCAGGCTAATGGACCAGAGTCTGGTAGGACCAGGCTAGTGGACCAGAGTCTGGTAGGACCAGGCTAGTGGACCAAGAAAGTAAATACAGGAAGAAGGTCCTGTGTTCTGGTCTGGTGGTCTAACCAGCTCATCTTATTTAAATGATCAGACATTGTTTGGAGAGAGATGCTACAACATCAGCTCTGGTCATCGCTCTGCTCTGCTGATGTCTGTCTCCAATTTTAGCGGCAGCTGATTTGACCACGGAGTGACAAGCTTGACCGCAGTCTATTTCTGTGAGAGAAACACTGCAAGCTGCTACAGTTTGCTGCTCTGCTGCATCGCAGAACACACCTGACTACAGGAGACACTAGCTCAGACTGGAGGACACACCTGACTACAGGAGACACTAGCTCAGACTGCAGGACACACCTGACTACAGGAGACACTAGCTCAGAATACTGAACACACCTGACTACAGGAGACACTAGATCAGACTGGAGGACACACCTGACTACAGGAGACACTAGCTCAGACTGCTGGACACACCTGACTACAGGAGACACTAGCTCAGAATACTGAACACACCTGACTACAGGAGACACTAGATCAGACTGGAGGACACACCTGACTACAGGAGACACCAGCTCAGACTGGAGGACACACCTGACTACAGGAGACACTAGCTCAGACTGGAGGACACACCTGACTACAGGAGACACTAGCTCAGACTGGAGGACACACCGACTACAGGAGACACTAGCTCAGACGTGGAACACACCTGACTACAGGAGACACCAGCTCAGACTGCTGAGACACACCTGACTACAGGAGACACTAGCTCAGACTGCTGAACACACCTGACTACAGGAGACACTAGATCAGACTGCATGACACACCTGACTACAGGAGACACTAGCTCAGACTGAGGACACACCTGACTACAGGAGACACTAGCTCAGACTGGAGGACACACCTGACTACAGGAGACATCAGCTCAGACTGGAGGACACACCTGACTACAGGAGACACTAGCTCAGACTGGAGGACACACCTGACTACAGGAGACACTAGCTCAGACTGGAGGACACACCTGACTACAGGAGACACTAGCTCAGACTGGAGGACACACCTGACTACAGGAGACACTAGCTCAGACTGGAGGACACACCTGACTACAGGAGACACTAGCTCAGACTGGAGGACACACCTGACTACAGGAGACACTAGCTCAGACTGGAGGACACACCTGACTACAGGAGACACTCAGATCAGACTGGAGGACACACCTGACTACAGGAGACACTAGCTCAGACTGGAGGACACACCTGACTACAGGAGACACTAGCTCAGACTGGAGGACACACCTGACTACAGGAGACATCAGCTCAGACTGGAGGACACACCTGACTACAGGAGACACTAGCTCAGACTGAGACACACCTGACTACAGGAGACATCGCTCGACTGAGGACACACCTGACTACAGGAGACACTAGCTCAGACTGGAGGACACACCTGACTACAGGAGACATCAGCTCAGACTGGAGGACACACCTGACTACAGGAGAATCAGCTCAGACTGGAGGACACACCTGACTACAGGAGACATCAGCTCTGCAGGTCTCGTGTGTTGTTTTGTCCGCTTGGTGGGCACCTGAGTGCAATGCCACGTTCTCACCTGTCCTGACGAACACCGCACCAACGGGGAAACAAACTCTAGTGCAACAACCGGAACTAAACGAGGCAGGTGTGAAAGCGGCCTAAGTATTTATTAGGGTTGGGTACCGTTTGGAACGTGTGTGTGTGTCTCTGTGTGTGCTAAGCTCAACCAATCAGTGTGCAGCTCATCGAAATATTCATGAGCAGACCATATAAAGGCAGAAAAGCTCTCGTTTCAGTCCAGTCCCATTTAACTGGGTAGCATTAGGGCAAAACAAAAACAGCAAAAGAGACATTTTCAGCCCTACCAATGTTACATACCCCATTAGGAGACCTTAAGGAACAGCGTGAAATACCGTATACTGTATAACCATTTTATCACCCCTTTAAAAAGGGAATGGGAGATGACAATCTGATCGGTTTATTGCATGTTACGCCCAAAACACACCTATGAATTAATGAAGACACTTAAAAAGACACAGTAAAAATGTTGGTACCCAACTAGGGGTGGGAATCACCAGAGGCCTCACGATACGATATCATCACGATACTTATGTCACGATACAATATTATTGCGATTTTAAACATATTGCAATATTCTGCGATATATTACCTTTATTTCCCAACTTCAAATTTTTCCCAGTTTCAAATGATGTCCCCAAAGGACAACTTTGTCAACATTTGTTTTATCTAAAGAGATACATTTCTCTGTTTGTTCATCTCACTTCAATTGTATTGCTGCAAAATGGGGATTGTCAGCAGACAGACTGACCAACACATATGTCATAAAAGATCGATACTTGGCGTCTGTGTATCGATACAGTATTGGCACGAAAAATATCGCGATACTATGCTGTATCGATTTTTTCCCCCACCCCTATACCCAACCCTAAGTATTTATGCAGCCTAAAGTTAACTAGATTCTTTTCACAATGTTGACTGTGTGTTTAAAGCCGAGACACAACAGTTGTGTGTTTTAAACAGGCCAGCATGCGGCCTGTTTAAAACACAATCTTTAACAATCTGTTCTCTCATTAAAGGGATACGCCACCGTGTGTTGAAACAGGGCTTATCAGGGTCTCCTCTAGCTGTAGATAGGTGGGGTCTCCCCTAGCTGTAGATAGGTGGGGTCTCCACTAGCTGTAGATAGGTGGGGTCTCCTCTAGCTGTAGATAGGTGGGGTCTCCTCTAGCTGTAGATAGGTGGGGTCTCCACTAGCTGTAGATAGGTGGGGTCTCCTCTAGCTGTAGATAGGTGGGGTCTCCTCTAGCTGTAGATAGGTGGGGTCTCCTCTAGCTGTAGATAGGTGGGGTCTCCTCTAGCTGTAGATAGGTGGGGTCTCCTCTAGCTGTAGATAGGTGAGGTCTCCCCTAGCTGTAGATAGGTGGGGTCTCCTCTAGCTGTAGATAGGTGGGGTCTCCCCTAGCTGTAGATAGGTGAGGTCTCCTCTAGCTGTAGATAGGTGGGGTCTCCCCTAGCTGTAGATAGGTGGGGTCTCCTCTAGCTGTAGATAGGTGGGGTCTCCTCTAGCTGTAGATAGGTGGGGTCTCCTCTAGCTGTAGATAGGTGGGGTCTCCTCTAGCTGTAGATAGGTGGGGTCTCCTCTAGCTGTAGATAGGTGGGGTCTCCTCTAGCTGTAGATAGGTGGGCCAACGCAATTTTTGTGCATGCATCGTTTTAGTCCGGTGCAACACCGGCAGAGTCACTGCAGGGGGGCCTCCAATTATTGTTAATTTTTGAAAGTTTTTTCAAAATTGAAACGTCTTAACATGATTCCAACATATAATTAGCAAATATAAATCCCCACTGATGATAGGCTTACTGGCCAATAATGTAGTCACTAAGGTGGCCATCCACAGATACAGTTCATCCCAAATGTTCCACATGTGCGTTTAACATTAAAACATGATTTATAAAATCATGCCAACAATTTTAAGGCTATTTGAATAGTTTAGTATTCTATGCAATAACAGGTATTTATAAATGCTTTAGGCTGCCCTAAAAGTTATTGTAGGACCAGATGAATATGCAACTTCATTTTATACAATATATGTAGTAGGGGGTCCCTGATCAGTCTCTATTTCAGTTAAGGGGTCCTTGGCTTAAAAAACGTTGAAGACTCAGGGCGCAGTGAATGGAATCCTATGTTGCCGGTTAGCATGTTGTGAGTAAAAGTGAGCCGACAATAGACAAGAAAACAACCTGATTACTTGCACTGAGACAAAAAATTGATTGGCCCACCTATCTACAACCAAGGGAGACTGTGAGAAGAATTATTTCAACAAACGGTGGCGTATCCCTTTAAGATAAAGAGGATGTAGCAGACGCTGTTTTTGGCAGACAGGAAGTGGCCGACTGAGAGAGGCTCCGCGGTGAGAAGCTGTTACTCACCCAGACCTGATGAGTGGATGGCCTTCACCGACTTCTTGATCTTGTGCAGGACGGATCGGTCCACGTCCAGAGCCTAAAAAGGGGGACACACACACAGTCAGGGACACACAGAGAAAACAGCGGAAACAGCTGGAAACACACACATCTGGAAACACACACATCTGGACACACAGAGAACACAGGTGGAAACAGCTGGAAACACACAAAGCTGGAAACACACACACCTGGAAACACACACACACATCTGGACACACACATCTGGAAACACACACACAAACATCTGGAAACACACAGCTGGAAACAGATCTGGAAACAGACAACTGGAAACACACAACTAGAAACACACACACACACACACACACACACACACACACACACACACACAGACCTGGAAACACATCTGGAAACACACACACACACACACACACACACACACACACACACACACACACACAAACACAGACCTGGAAACACAACTAGAAACACACACACACACACACACACACACACACACACACACACACACACACACACACACACACACACACACACACAGACCTGGAAACACATCTGGAAACACACACACACACACACACATCAGGAAACACACACAACTGGAAACACACACACACCTGGAATCACATCTGGAAACACACACACACACACAGCTGGAAACATCTGGAAACACACAAATCTGGAAACACACACACACACACACACACACACACACACACACACAGCTGGACACACATCTTTTCTTGTATGTTTACTGTGTGGTTTTAGTACTTTTACTGCAGTAATAAAAAGGATCTGAGTACTTCTTCCAGTTCTGGTTTCATGTCACGTGAATTCGTTGATGTAAAAACAGGAAGCCGGCCTCCTGATGCCTGTTTGGCCCCGCCCACTTATCTGCTATGTGTGACGCCGCCCACTTCTGCTATGTTTGGCCCCACTTCTCTGCTATGCAGCCGTTCAATCAGTAATAATGACTGCTGAGTCAACACTCAGCAGAAATCGCTGAGTCACCACTCAGCGACTCAGTGTGTGAAACATGCAGAGAGCCAGTCAGCTGATATCTGTCCCTAACAACTACCAAACAAGCCGCTTGTCAGTTTCTCGGCACAAAAGTTGTTCTTGTCGTTTTTTTTTTTTTTTTTTACATTTGTCGAAGTATTTATTATTTTTTTTTGCGTTTTTTTTTTTTTTTTTAAACATTTTTTGAATCTTTTTCCGGTATTTTTGACTTTTTTTTCTGCTGATAGTTTTTTTTTTTTTTTAAACATTTTGGACTCCTTTTCTGAAATATTTTTGTGACATTTTTGACACTTTCCCCCCGATATTTTGTGCTCTTTTTTTCAATGTTTTTTTTTTAACATGCACCCCCATAATCTGAGTCAGTGAGTAAAGTGGAGAGTTGAGACTCGTTTCCTCTCCTTCGGGACTTATCGATTAACAGTTGAATACATTTTCAATACGCCCATCAGATGAAGATACTCGTTAGTTGCAGCCCCAGTTATTAGACTAATGATGTCTGTGAGCAGCTTTAACACGTCTCACACTTCAGACAGACGTGTCGAGACGCGACTGAAGCGCCGAGGAGAGAGACGAAGAGGAAGAGTAAAAGAAAGAGTGGAAAGAAATTAAAGGGGAACTTCAGTTTTTTTCAACCTGGTCCCTATGTCTCCATGTTTCTGTGTCTGAGTGTCTGATGGGAACAACAATCTCTGAAACTGGTCCAGTATTAAGCAAGAAACAAGCTGCAATATAACTTTAAACCATCAGTTAGAGTCCACTAGAAGCTCTGTTGTTGCCGCTGACAGACTCAGATTATTATTCTAAGTTTCTGACAACATTATGGGATGGATCCCTACAGAGATAGAGCTTCTAGTTAAAGAGTAAGATCCTTTTAGTTTAACATGAAACAGCCCCGAAATCACCATCACCAAACAACACCAGACTCCATGTAAATAATCAGGACTTTTAGCGTGTATAGAGCCAGCATATCTCCACCAGACTCCATGTAAATAATCAGGACTTTTAGTGTGTATAGAGCCAGCATATCTCCACCAGACTCCATGTAAATAATCAGGACTTTTAGTGTGTATAGAGCCAGCATATCTCCACCAGACTCCATGTAAATAATCAGGACTTTTAGTGTGTATAGAGCCAGCATATCTCCACCAGACTCCATGTAAATAATCAGGACTTTTAGTGTGTATAGAGCCAGCATATCTCCACCAGACTCCATGTAAATAATCAGGACTTTTAGTGTGTATAGAGCCAGCATATCTCCACCAGACTCCATGTAAATAATCAGGACTTTTAGCGTGTATAGAGCCAGCATATCTCCACCAGACTCCATGTAAATAATCAGGACTTTTAGCATGTATAGAGCCAGCATATCTCCACCAGATTCCATGTAAATAATCAGGACTTTTAGCATGTATAGAGCCAGCATATCTCCACCAGATTCCATGTAAATAATCAGGACTTTTAGCATGTATAGAGCCAGCATATCTCCACCAGACTCCATGTAAATAATCAGGACTTTTAGCGTGTATAGAGCCAGCATATTTCCACCAGATTCCATGTAAATAATCAGGACTTTTAGCGTGTATGAGTTGAAGACAGCATTCTCCACCAGACTCCATATTAAGTACTATCAGATTCATTAAAAGTGTTACGGTTAGAGCCAGCATATCTCCACCAGACTCCATGTAGATGGCTTTTGGTAGTTTTATTTAGTTTCTGTCCACTTTGAATGAAGTGTGTTTTACGATGATAAAAGTCCTGATTATTTACATGGAGTCTGGTGGAGATATGCTGGCTCTATACACGCTAAAAGTCCTGATTATTTACATGGAGTCTGGTGGAGATATGCTGGCTCTATACACGCTAAAAGTCCTGATTATTTACATGGAGTCTGGTGGAGATATGCTGGCTCTATACACGCTAAAAGTCCTGATTATTTACATGGAGTCTGGTGGAGTTTGGTGATGGTGATTTCGGGGCTGTTTCATGTTAAACTAAAAGGATCTTACTCTTTAACTAAAAGGTCTATCTCTGTAGGGATCCATCCCATAATGTTGTCAGACACTCAGAATAATAATCTGAGTCACAACTGAACTTTTAGTGGACTCTAACTGCTGCTGAACATTAGTCCTGTAGAGTTACATTACAGGTTTATTGTTTAATACCGGACCAGTTTCAGAGATTGTTGTTCCCATCAGACACTCAGACACCAGTGCATGATGGGAAATAGAGTCCAGGTTGGGAAATCCCGAAAATGAAAGAAAAGAGGTGAAGCTGACGGAGGGAGATTAGAGAGACGAGGCCTCAGAGGGAGAGACTTGTTGGGACTCGATCATCGCCCCGGGTCTTTTAGGTGGAGACGTCCCAGCATGCAACAGGAGAAGGAGTAAGACCTGGGATTTCTACAAATATCAGATCGGCTCAAAGCACAGTTCAGGTTTAAAGTCTGTAGGAAAACTGTCTCAAAAGAGTCAAAGAGAAAAGCATCCAAGGAAAGAAAAGCGACAAAAATGTTAACGAAAGAATCAAAAACATTTCATAAAGCGTCAAATTTGGAGGAAAAAAAGTAGCGAACGTCTTTACAAATAGATTAAATCATCAGTTCACTACTTTGATTGAATTTGGGTTTTTTTATTCAATTTTATAGCATTCAGGGGAAAAAATTAAAACAGAACGTTGAAAAAAGGGATGAAAATGTGGGAAAAAAGAGAGAGGGAGGGTGGGAGAGAGAGACAGAGAGAGAGAGAGGGAGAGAGAGAGAGACAGAGAGAGAGGGAGGGAGAGAGAGAGACAGAGAGAGGAGGGGTGAGAGAGAGAGACAGAGAGAGAGGGAGAGAGAGACAGAGAGAAAGAGGGAGAGACAGAGGGAGAGAGGGGGAGAGAGAGAGACAGAGAGAGACACAGAGGGAGAGGGAGGGAGGGAGGGAGAGAGGAGAGAGAGAGAGGGAGGGAGGGAGAGAGAGAGAGGAAGAGAGACAGAGTGAGAGACAGAGAGAGACAGAGAGAGAGACGGAGTGAGAGAGAGAGAGAGACAGAAAGAGAGACAGAGTGAGAGACAGAGAGAGACAGAGAGAGAGACGGAGTGAGAGAGAGAGAGAGACAGAGAGAGAGACGGAGAGAGAGAGAGACAGAGAGAAAGAGGGAGAGACAGAGGGAGAGAGGGGAGAGAGAGAGACAGATTGGAGAGAGAAAGAGAGAGAGAGTGAGAGAGAGAGAGACAGAGAGAGAGCGAGGGAGGGAGAGAGAAGGAGAGAGAGAGAGGGAGGGAGGGAGAGAGACAGAGAGAGAGAGAGAGAGAGATGGAGTGAGAGAAAGAGGGAGAGACAGAGAGAGAGAGGGAGAGAGAGAGTCTCTTTAACCGGCAGCAACCTTTGACCCGTTTCTACCGGTTCCTAATATCTGTTCCGTTAAAAACATGCGCGATCATCGCTGATTACCAAACACAGAACGGACTATTACAAAATGTTGAGCTGCCGAACATTCAGCGGAAGTGTTTCTCTCGGTTCCTCTTTTTACTGCAAAACTAACTTTTACTGCCTGGAAATGTGCAACAGTTCCAGGGTACAGAAACACACTCTACATTCAGTTATACCCTAATAAACACACTCTACATTCAGTTATACCCTAATAAACACACTCTACATTCAGTTATACCCTAATAAACACACTCTACATTCAGTTATACCCTAATAAACACACTATACCTTCATTTATACCCTAATAATCACACTATACGTTCAGTTATACCCTAATAAACACACTCTACATTCAGTTATACCCTAATAAACACACTATACCTTCATTTATACCCTAATAATCACACTCTACATTCAGTTATACCCTAATAAACACACTATACCTTCATTTATACCCTAATAATCACACTCTACATTCATTTATACCCTAATAATCACACTATACGTTCAGTTATACCCTAATAAACACACTCTACATTCAGTTATACCCTAATTAGGGTTGGGTACCGTTTGGATTTTTACGATTCCGATGCCGAACCGGTACTTTTAAAACGATTCCGATTCCTAAACGATTCCTAAACAGATTCTTGAAAAACTGAAAAATGACATAAAAGAAAGGCTTTTTATGGAGTTTTTTTTTTTATTTTAAAATTATTTAAATTTAACAATATATTAACGTTTTAAAGTACTTAAATATATAATAAGTAAACTTAAGACACCTAACACACAACTACAATAATTTAACAAATAACAGTTACACTATTAACAAGTAACAACAAAATAAATGTTGTTGAGTTGGTATGCCAACCAGCTTCAAACTTCAGCAGTTCTTTTACAGAAAAATGACCATATTTGCCTTCTCTGGCAAGATACTACACCTCTCCTGACTTATGGCATGTAGGCCTACTGCACAGGAGAAAACTCTCTCAGACGGTGTCCAAGAGGTCTGTAGACACCCAGGTAGGAGTTTGAAAGGGCAGACAATTTGGGGAGGCTGTCTCGCCTCCCCCACCACCAGGCTACAGGGTCTGGTCCTGAACGATAGACTAGCAGAGCAAGTGTAATGTTTACTAGCGATCACGTGCAGTCAGTGAATGGTTAATATGCTTTTACGTCCGTTTTGTTGAGCCCAGAGGGAAAATATGCCATTTTAAAAGTAGCCTACATATACGGTAGCTAGCTAACGGTAGACTACAGAGAAAGTGAGATATTTTTACGTCCGTTTCAGAGCGTGTACAAAAAGCCACCTATCAGCAGATAGTAGAGTGCATGTCGGGGGAATAGCGCTTCACACCGCGAGCCGGCACGTGCGCCACTCGGCAGAAAAGGGAGAAAGAAAAAAAAGAGTCTGCCGCTGTCCGGAGCGACAGACGGAAAATATTTCAGTCGGAACCGAAATGAGGAACCGAAATTCGCGTTCTAATCCGGTCCGAATACTACCGTTTGCGTAGGAACCGGTACCATAGTGGAACCGGGTTTCGGTACCCAACCCTAATAAACACACTATACCTTCATTTATACCCTAATAATCACACTATACGTTCAGTTAAACCCTAATAAACACACTATACGTTCAGTTAAACCCTAATAATCACACTATACGGTCAGTTATACCCTAACAAACACACTATACGTTCAGTTATACCCTAATAAACACACTATACGTTCAGTTAAACCCTAATAATCACACTATACGGTCAGTTATACCCTAACAAACACACTATACGTTCAGTTAAACCCTAATAAACACACTATACGTTCAGTTATACCCTAATAAACACACTATACGTTCAGTTAAACCCTAATAAACACACTATACGTTCAGTTAAACCCTAATAAACACACTATACGTTCAGTTAAACCCTAATAAACACACTATACGTTCAGTTAAACCCTAATAAACACACTATACGTTCAGTTATACCCTAATAAACATACTATACCTTCAGTTATACCCTAATAAACATGCTCTACATTCATTTATACCCTAATAAACACACCCTACCTTCATTCATACCCTAATAAACACAGTATACATTCATTTATACCCCTAATAAACACACTACGTTCATTTATACCCTAATAATCACACTATACGTTCAGTTATACCTTAATAAACACACTCTACATTCAGTTATACCCTAATAAACACACTCTACATTCAGTTATACCTGAATAAACACACTAAACCTTAATTTATACCCTAATAATCACACTATATGTTCAGTTATACCCTAATAAACACACTCTACATTCAGTTATACCCTAATTAGGGTTGGGTACCGTTTGGATTTTTACGATTCCGATGCCGAACCGGTACTTTTAAAACGATTCCGATTCCTAAACGATTCCTAAACAGATTCTTGAAAAACTGAAAAATGACATAAAAGAAAGGCTTTTTATGGAGTTTTTTTTTTTTATTTTAAAATTATTTAAATTTAACAATATATTAACGTTTTAAAGTACTTAAATATATAATAAGTAAACCTAAGTCACCTAACACACAACTACAATAATTTAACAAATAACAGTTACACTATTAACAAGTAACAACAAAATAAATGTTGTTGAGTTGGTATGCCAACCAGCTTCAAACTTTAGCAGTTCTTTTACAGAAAAATGACCATATTTGCCTTCTCTGGCAAGATACTACACCTCTCCTGACTTATGGCATGTAGGCCTAGGAGAAAACTCTCTCAGACGGTGTCCAAGAGGTCTGTACACACAGGTAGGAGTTTGAAAGGGCAGACAATTTGGGGAGGCTGTCTCGCCTCCCCCACCACCAGGCTACAGGCTCTCGTCCTGAACGATAGACTAGCAGAGTAAGTGTAATGTTTACTAGCGATCACGTGCAGTCAGTGAATGGTTAATATGCTTTTACGTCCGTTTTGTTGAGCCCAGAGGGAAAATATGCCATTTTAAAAGTAGCCTACATATACGGTAGCTAGCTAACGGTAGACTACAGAGAAAGGGTGATATTTTTACGTCCGTTTCAGAGCGTGTACAGAAAGCCGTCTATCAGCAGGGATTGTAGAGAGCATGTCGGGGGAATAGAATAGACACGCGCTTCACACCGCGAGCCGGCACGTGCGCCACTCGGCAGAAAAGGGAGAAAGAAAAAAAGAGTCTGCCGCTGTCCGGAGCGACAGACGGAAAATATTTCAGTCGGAACCGAAATGAGGAACCGAAATTCGCGTTCTAATCCGGTCCGAATACTACCGTTTGCGTAGGAACCGGTACCATAGTGGAACCGGGTTTCGGTACCCAACCCTAATAAACACACTATACCTTCATTTATACCCTAATAATCACACTATACGTTCAGTTAAACCCTAATAAACACACTATACGTTCAGTTAAACCCTAATAAACACACTATACGGTCAGTTATACCCTAACAAACACACTATACGTTCAGTTAAACCCTAATAAACACACTATACGTTCAGTTATACCCTAATAAACACACTATACCTTCAGTTATACCCTAATAAACATGCTCTACATTCATTTTTATACCCTAATAAACACACCCTACCTTCATTTATACCCTAATAAACACACCCTACCTTCATTTATACCCTAATAAACACACCCTACCTTCATTCATACCCTAATAAACACAGTATACATTCATTTATACCCTAATAAACACACTACGTTCATTTATACCCTAATAAACACACTCTACTTTCATTTATATAGGTCATAAGGAGCAAGGTTACCTCCCCTTTCTCTGCTTTGCCAGCCCAGAGAATTTGGCCCACCCATGACAGAGAGAGAGAGACATCATGGCTTTCAAACGAGCAAAGTGGCAGTTGGTCAAGGCCACACCCCCACACTTCACCTTGCCCCCCCGCCTCTCCTCCTCCATAGCTACAGACACAGAAATGGCACATCCTAAGGAAAGCTCATTGTGGGACTGGCTCTAGTGGCTGTAATTCTGTACCAAGGCTGAATTTCGGGAAAGAGACTTCAGATACAGTATTAGGGGACCACTAAGGTCTATATAAAAGAGACTTCAGATACAGTATTAGGGGACCACTAAGGTCTATATAAAAGAGACTTCAGATACAGTATTAGGGGACCACTAAGGTCTATATAAAAGATACTTCAGATACAGTATTAGGGGACCACTAAGGTCTATATAAAAGAGACTTCAGATACAGTATTAGGGGACCACTAAGGCCTATATAAAAGAGACTTCAGATACAGTATTAGGGGACCACTAAGGCCTATATAAAAGAGACTTCAGATACAGTATTAGGGGACCACTAAGGTCTATATAAAAGAGACTTCAGATACAGTATTAGGGGACCACTAAGGTCTATATAAAAGAGACTTCAGATACAGTATTAGGGGACCACTAAGGTCTATATAAAAGAGACTTCAGATACAGTATTAGGGGACCACTAAGGCCTATATAAAAGAGACTTCAGATACAGTATTAGGGGACCACTAAGGTCTATATAAAAGAGACTTCAGATACAGTATTAGGGGACCACTAAGGTCTATATAAAAGAGACTTCAGATACAGTATTAGGGGACCACTAAGGCCTATATAAAAGAGACTTCAGATACAGTATTAGGGGACCACTAAGGTCTATATAAAAGAGACTTCAGATACAGTATTAGGGGACCACTAAGGTCTATATAAAAGAGACTTCAGATACAGTATTAGGGGACCACTAAGGTCTATATAAAAGAGACTAATACTGTATCTGAAGTCTCTTTCCCGAAATTCTGACCTCATAAGGAGAAGATTCCTGATTGGTCCATCTGAGCTTTCATTTCCTCAAAGGCAGAGCAGGATGCCCAGGGCTCGGTTTACACCTATCACCATTTCTAGCCACTGGGGGGGCCATAGGCAGGCTGGGGGGACGCATATTAATGTTAAAAAACCTTATAAAGTAACATTTTCATGCCATGGGACCTTCAAAGGGGAAGGCGCAACCGGTAACAATCAATGTAGCGTCAACATCGCAATTTCCTGCGATGGGACTATCGCGCATGCGCACATCGCGATGTAGACGATGAAACAAAATATCGCGCAGCCCTAGTTGTGACATCACAAGCGTACAGAAGTCCTGATGGCTCGTTTAAAGACACGGTGTCTGAATTTGAGCGGTGTTCATTTCTCTGTAGGTTGAGCATTTTGATTCTTTCACTGTATGTGTATAAAACCTCCGCTCGCTTTCTAATCACACAAGATATGGAAATCTCACGGTTTACAGTGTGAGAGCTTTAAGTTAGAAAGGGAACTGAGTTTATGGGTGTTTATGTCTGAATGTATTGCTGATGTTTTGCCTCCTAAAAAAAGAGTTCAGTGGGGGAAGGTTTAACCACTTCATTTAATACAATAGAAAGGATATATTAAATGAAAATGTTCTCTGTGTGTGTGTGTGTGTGTGTGTGTGTGTGTGTCTCTGTGTGTGTGTGTGTGTGTGTGTGTGTGTGTGTGTGTCTGTATGCTGTCTGTGTGTTTCTCTTTCGGTGTATGTGTGTTTGTCTTTCTCTGTGTGTGTGTGTGTGTTTGTCTTTGTGTGTGTATGTGTGTGTGTGTCCTGTGTTTGTGTGTGTGTGTGTGTGTGTCTGTGTGTGAGTCTTTGTGTCTGTGTGTGTGTGTCTCTTTTTGTGTGTGAGTCCTGTGAGTGTGTGCGGTGTGTGTATGTGTGTGTGTGTATATATATATATATATATAATATATGTGCGGGTGTGTGTGTCCTGTGTGTGTGTGTGTCCTGTGTGTATGTAGCTACACACACACACACACACACAGGACACACACACACACACATATATATATATATATATATATATATATATATATATATATATATATATATATATATATATATATATATGTCCTGTGTGTGTGTCCTGTGTGTGTGTGTTTATATATATGTGTGTGTGTGTGTGTGTGTGTGTGTGTGTGTGTGTGTGTGTGTGTGTGTGTGTGTGTGTGTGTGTTATTACCTCCTCCAGAGACGCCACTGTGTTCCTGCAGTGGGACATCCGAGTGGTGAAGCTGGACGTTGTTGGAGCTTTGTAGTCCTCATTAGTCTCCGCAATAAACTCATTCACAGTAATCTGCTCCGGCATCGCGAGACCTCAACGACACAAACTGTGTCCTAATGCACGAAAACTTTAAATAAATTAAAAAGCAGCCAAACAGCCTGCCTCGGGTGCGACAGCAGCCACACCTGCGCTGACTTCTAGTTGAAGTAATCCGCGGTGTGTCAGAAACATCCAGCAAAGATCCTCTCCTGTGTCCGGTACTCAGTCCTCCTCATAGCTGAACGTCTAATATCAGATTGTTCTTAAATTCCGGGTGCAGTTATGAGTTGTATTCCCATGATGTTCCGCGGAGGTGAGGCCTGCTGCACGCGGACAGTCCCGTCCCAGCCTGAAAACACCTGAGGAAGCTGCACCGAGCAGGGCGGAGACACGGAGAGGGCGAGGTCTCACTCTGCTGCTGTTTCCAGACACCACAATCACAGAGATTAGTTTAAAGTTCAGGAAGTTCCTTTCTTTCAAAATTAAACAGCGCTTTTAGTCATGCATGTATAAGAAGAGGTACTGCACTTAAGTCAGTGTACTTTAGAGATACTTTTATAAATAATGGAGGAAGTATTTGGTCTTTTAGGCTACTTAAAGTCTCCACTACAAAGTAAAGTACAGCCCTAATGTATCAGCAGTAAAAAATACACTAAAGTATTAAAGTAGTAAAAGTTTAATTTATAATCAAACATCAGATTTGATATACTATATATGTGTTTTGTGTGCAGAAATCTTTGTATGTGTGTGTCTGTCTCTGTATGTGTGTGTGTGAGTGTGTGTATATATGTGTGTGTGTGTGTGTGTGTGTGTGTGTGTGTGTGTGTGTGTGTGTGTGTGTGCATGTGTGCATGCGTGTGTGTGTGTCTGTCTCTGTCTTTAATGTATAAAGTAACTAGTAACTAAAGTAACTAGAAACTAAAGCTGGAACAGATGAATGTAGCGGAGTAACTAAAGTAACTAGTAACTAAAGCTGGAACAGATGAATGTAGCGGAGTAACTAAAGTAACTAGTAACTAAAGTAACTAGTAACTAAAGCTGGAACAGATGAATGTAGTGGAGTAACTAAAGTAAATAGTAACTAAATCTGGAACAGATGAATGTAGTGGAGTAACTAAAGTAACTAGTAACTTAAGCTGGAACAGATGAATGTAGCGGAGTAACTAAAGTAACTAGTAACTAAAGCTGGAACAGATGAATGTAGTGGAGTAACTAAAGTAACTAGTAACTTAAGCTGGAACAGATGAATGTAGCGGAGTAACTAAAGTAACTAGTAACTAAAGCTGGAACAGATGAATGTAGCGGAGTAACTAAAGTAACTAGTAACTAAAGCTGGAAAAGATGAATGTAGCGGAGTAACTAAAGTAACTAGTAACTAAAGCTGGAACAGATGAATGTAGCGGAGTAACTAAACTAACTAGTAACTAAAGCTGGAACAGATGAATGTAGTGGAGTAACTAAAGTAACTAGTAACTAAAGCTGGAACAGATGAATGTAGTGGAGTAACTAAAGTAACTACAGCTGTAACAGATGAATGTAGCGGAGTAACTAAAGTAACTAGTAACTAAAGCTGTACCAGATGAATGTAGTGGAGTAACTAAAGTAACTAGTAACTAAAGCTGTAACTGAGATGAATGTAGTGTAAAAGCAACTAAAGCTGCAAGAGATGAATGTAATTAACTATACAAAAGCTGGAACAGATGAATGTAGTGGAGTAACTAAAGTAACTAGTAACTAAAGCTGGAACAGATGAATGTAGTGGAGTAACTAAAGTAACTAGTAACTAAAGCTGGAACAGATGAATGTAGCGGAGTAACTAAAGTAACTAGTAACTAAAGCTGTAACAGATGAATGTAGCGGAGTAACTAAAGTAACTAGTAACTAAAGCTGTAACAGATGAATGTAGCTGAGTAACTATAAGTAACTACTAACTAAAGCTGGAACAGATGAATGTAGCGGAGTAACTAAAGTAACTAGTAACTAAAGCTGTAACAGATGAATGTAGTGGAGTAACTAAAGTAACTAGTAACTAAAGCTGTAACAGATGAATGTAGTGGAGTAACTAAAGTAACTAGTAACTAAAGCTGTAACAGATGAATGTAGCAGAGTAAAAGGTCGTAGTAGAAGTAGAAAGTGACATGAAAAGAAAAGACTCAAGTAAAGTACAAGTACCTCAACATTTGGTACTAAAGTACAGTACTGGAGTAAAAGTACTTAGTTACATTCCAGCGCTGTGTTGTGAGGAAACATTTTGTTGAACCTGCAGGAAACAGCAAAACGTTGGAGAATGCTTTAGATTGAACGTTCCCCAGGTGTGTTGCAACCATTGGCCCCGCCCCCTTCACCTCCAGGCAGGTGTCAAAGATGATCTCTGTTCAAGAAGATGGAGCATTCAACTGTTAAAAATAAACAGCTGTTATGGTGTCTGTGAAGAGATTTTTATAAATTGTATTCATGTAACCTTTCTGTTGTCATCCCGGCTAAAAATATTTTAGTGGTTTTTACACTTTTTAAAGGTTTTTCTGGCATTTTTGTTGCTTTTTGGTAATTTTTGCTGCTTTTTTGGCACTTTTTCTGACGATTAAAACTTTTTTTGTCCACTACCACCAACTTATAAACACTAGTTTTACACTTATTCTTTGAATTCATGGTCAATTAGGTTAGTCTGCATCAGACGTTCCACTTCTGGGATTGCTGCCGGATGTCCTTTTTTTTTGCGTCCCCTTCCTCTGTCTCTGTATTGGCGTTCTAACCTCTGGTGGATTTGTGAGGACTATGGTTAACTGCTCCTCAGATCTCTGCAGGGTAAATCCAGAAAGCTAGCTAGACTATCTGTCCAATCTGAGTTTTCTGTTGCACGAGTAAAACTACTTTGAACTTCCACATGTTCCACCAAAACAAGTTCCTTCCTGAGACTATTTAGCAGAGGCACCATCGCTCAGTCTGGAGCTTAGCCCCGCCAACAATGATTGTGATTGGTCTAAAGAAATTCCAATAAACCACAACACATTTCTCTCCCATCCAGGACTGCTGTGTGGACTAAACAGACCTTCCTCCGCAGCACTGTGGAGGAGGGTCTGGTAATTCAATTCAATTCAATTTTATTTATAGCATCAAAACATAACAGGAGAGACTAACGGTCAATAGACCCTTTTTTTGGTTTAAAAAGCAGAAATATGCTATAGTATTGCGTAAAACAACCAAACTTCAATGAAATTAATGAACTGATGAAGAGTAATAGTTGTACGGAACCGTCAATGTTATTTTTGGGAAATTTGGTTGAAAGAAACCCAAATTTCTGATGTAGAAACTTTAACAACGGGTCAGATTTGACCATATTGTATATATCAAACATTAATCCCTATTAGTAATAAGCTATTGCACTGTTCAATCACTCGGGATGAATAAAGTATCTATCTATCTATCTATCTATCTATCTATCTATCTATCTATCTATCTATCTATCTATCTATCTATCTATCTAGTATAGTTACATCACTATTATATAGCAATGACAATGTAGCAAATGTAGAACATGTATATATATCTATATATCTATATATGTATATATATAGATATATATCTATGAAAACCTTGTTTTGATCATCTTTTTTGACACTTTAGTGGCTTTTTTGACGTTTTGAAGCTTTTTTTTCCCCACATTTTTTGTCACTTTGTCCAATGTCACAACACAAATGTTAAAGCCTTAATTCTCTGGTAAGTCATGTGGGAGTGTGCCTATGTTCCCACATTTCTAAGAATTCTTGTTTTTCACTGAAAACTAACCTAACCTAACCCTAACCCTTTGGGTGATGTTCCCGTTTATTCTAGAATAATGAACAGACAAAGGTTGATTACCTTGATGAGATGAACTTGAAGTAATGCAGTTTAATTTTTCTTCATGCTGTGTTTAGTTTAATCTTACAGTGAGAACCATGTGTTCCTGCATATTTGCTTAAAATGACTTCCCATTCCCCTGATTAATATCGCCTGTGACCAGTGTCACCTCTGTACATATACTACCATCTAGTGGTCAAAATGTTGTAGCCCTTACATACATTTACTCATCTATTTACACACATTACAAGAATTATAGTACACATGCTGAATGTCTCCTAAAGTTAAAATGCATTGTGACATCGACAGTTCTCATTAAAAACTTTTCCTTAAGATGTTTGATGTGTAATTAGTGAGATACCCAAACACAAGGAGGATAGAAAACTCAACTAAATGACTGGAGAGATCAATATGAGGAGATTATGACACAATTTCTGAGGAAAAAAGACAATCAATGAGCCAAATAAGAACCAAAGTGAAGCCTTGTGTAAAGTACCACAACATTTAAACCGCAGGACTGGAAGTAGTCATAAGGAGCTTGCACACTGGTCCAACAAATGCCAACAAACACCAACAAACTCCAACAGTTGGGTCAGTGTGGGCCGTCCGTCTGTGTTTGTTGGTGTTTGTTGGATGGAGTTGTTAGAGTTGGACATGTCCAGTGTGGTCTGGTGGAGTTGGTAGAGTTGGACATGTCCAGTCTGGTCTGGTGGAGTTGGTAGAGTTGGACATGTCCAGTCTGGTATGGTGGAGTTGGAGAATGTCGGACCAATGGAGCCCATTTTCCAACAATTGACAACATTCTAACAGCTTGAAATGCTGTCTCTAAAATGGGTGGTTTTCTGGCAATTAGTGGAGTGACCATAGTGAGTAATTCCTCAAAATCTTGAGGAGCAAAATGGGCAAAATTTGCAAAAGCTGGAGTATCTTTTGAGCGAAATTCGGACAGACACCCTGTTTTGCATGTTGCAATATCCAAGGTTTACATCACAGTCTCCTCCTGGCTCATCTTGATTGCTATCTCTTGTGTACACGGCTAGCAGCTTTACAGGCCAGGTAGACCAGAACTACTCTGGCCACATTCAACAAGGTCTCCACTTCATCCATGTTATATTACACTAAAACTCAAATAAGAAAAGGTAGGACTAGGTGACAAAAGTCAGTCTTGTCTGTTACTGTCTGGGCAGTGTGGACTGGCAGTTGGTTTATGAACAGTCTAAAGACCAACTGACAATTGCCAACAGCTGCCAACTTTATAATGTTGGAGTTTGTTGGTATTTGTTGGAGCAGTGTGCAAGCTCCTATAGTCAACATCATTGTTTTGTACCTTTACAATGAACATGCATAATGGTTGTTTTTAAATCTATGGATCTTGGACAGTAAATGTCAAACATTCAAGGTTGATCAAATGTATGACCCTTGAAACCTCTGTTACACCTATAACATAATACCTCTCTGCAAGTCTGGTGCAGTTCATAAATATAGCGCTTTAGTCACACAAAAAACATTGCCTCTGAACATAATTCAGGCAACAATTACATTTTTCAGCACGCAACGTAAACATCACATAATTGAAAAAGCAATTTGGCGATATATAAATGTAATTTCTAGGGAAAATGTTGTCTGTATTGTCCTATGTTGACATATATTAATGTATATTAAATTTTAGCTGACCAGACAGTCCTTCCAGGAAAATGTGGAGTTTTGTTGTGATTGTTGCGGGCAAAAATCCTTGATTATGCGGCATGCTTTCTTAAAAAATGCGATGGAATATGCTATATATGATATTTATGCAATTTTATGCAATGAAATTACGGGAACTTGCAAAAACTGCAGTTTGATGAAAAAGAGAAAAAAAGTGATTCCCCCCCCAACATCCTCCTTTTCGATGATGTTCACGTTGCGTAATTACGTCACTTCATAACGTTCCCATGGCAACAGGGGAAAATGGCTGCTCTTGTGTGAAGTAAATGCAACATTTTTCAACTTTCTGCTAAGACATATTATGGGACTTTTTTGCAACGAAAATGCGGGGATTATGAAATCATGCAAGCCCTGCATATTTTGCGCGGAAATGGGCAATTTATGCGACGAAAGTGCGGCATATTTGAAAAAATGCGGCCCCCGCATAAATATGCGGACTTAGGCTGATTATGTGTTGAATTATGCAATCGCATAATTGTGTTTTTCTGGGGGGACTGACCAGAAAAATACAGATCCAGTTTAATAGAGAACTGCATCCATGTTCAACAATTTAACACTTCACTTCTGCAACCATCTCTACTATTACAAGATCACTTTAAAACTGACACCTGCTTTTTTTCAAAATTACAAACTGGAAATTATGCTGGAAGGGTGATCTCTAAGTTATAATCAATTTTCTTGTTACAGTTTTTTTCGATTGCTAAACGACAGTGGGCACAACTGGAGTCACATGTGCAAAACCCTAACTATAGTCTGCACAGCAGCAATTCATGTGGACCAAACTCTAGTTCGTTTTTCATTGCTTGAACACAGTTTTCAAAACTCTACACACTTATCCCATGACTTTAACCACGCCACAACGTACAACTGTAGATTTACAGCACTTTGTTCAGATGCTAACACACTGCTGTCAAAACTGTTAACCACACATTCAAAACAGAATAGATTTCAGTCTGGTGCCTATCAAACACTGCTGATTGCAATTTTATCTGAAACCCTAAGCAGGTGTCTTGTTTTAGACTAGTTAGTGAACATATACGGTATTTATACAGAGAAAGCTCAGAAAGACTTTTTTTGTATACAAACACCAAATAAGAGTGACACATTTATACACTGTACCGTTTGAGAGAAAAAGGTAAAAGAGCAAAGATACCAACATGTCCAGGTAAGATGTCTGAGGTTATATACACATCTATAAAAAAAACCACTATATCTTTAGAATAGTAAAACTGCGTTCTTACTGTTTTTCAGAAAGTAATGGAGGTGAAAGCAATAGAAACACCACATTCATTTGTATTTAGAGATGATGGAGACATCCAATGTGATGAAGAAAACTTGCCACATGATGCTGGAGAGAGGCAGGATTAGTCACACTATTCTTTGGTACTGTTACGTATGTACCTTTAGTTTTTTTCCCCAGTAATTCCATAAATTACTAGAGACAAAATACTTTATTGAAGAAAATGCTGATTTTCATTCCTTCTTGTTTACCTTATGTTAAATAAACTGCTGAGTAGTGTCAAGTCACTCAAATTGTTCAAACTGTAAAGATGAAAAAGTTTGTAATCTCTGTATTGGTGTTTGATGCTAGTGTTTTTACCCTCAGTGTGTTCTGAGTGACAGTGTGTGTTATCTCAGTGAGGCCTGTGCATAGTGTTTGGCTGCACTGAGCCTGTTCTGAGACGTGTGTTAAGAGTTGTGTTGCTTTGAATGAGTTGTGCAGGTGATGTGAACTGTTTAGCTCAGGTGACTGTTGGTAGTGCAGACTGTAGTTTGAGTTTTGCACATGTGACTCCAGTTGTGCCCACTGTCGTTTAGCAATCAGAAAAAACTGTAATGAACCCAAACAACACTATACAAACAAAGGAGAAATGGGAGGTTGAAATGAATGCAGATATCTCATTAGATACCTGGACAGAGATTTGCAGGGAGGCACATCAGATGACTAACGCAAATATCTGGAGGGAGTTTAGATGGAAAGTTATAATGAGATACTTCCGGACACCACAAATAACTGCGAAGTGGGTCCTGACCTCCTCAGACAAATGTTGGAGAAACTGTGGACCACAAAGTGGAAACCACACTCACATTTTCTGGTCTTGTCTGAAGTTGAGTACTTTCTGGAAGGAAGTGTTAGACGCCCTGAGAGAAGTGTTTCACCAAAATATCCCTAATGATCCAAAGGTAGTCCTCCTTGGTTCAATCCCGGAAGGTTTTGGGGGAAGAGCCAAAATCTGTCTGTTACAAATACTCTTAGGAGCCGCTGTCTCATAGGGTGACCAGATGAGAATGGGTAAAATTCGGGACGGGACGAATTTTTAACATTTTGACATTTAACATCAGCAACGTCCAATCCAATCACTCCTTCTCGTGGATGTCTGTGCTTAACATGAATTTCAAAACTCTGCACCAAGCCACCAAAATTATTTATTATTTTTATTCAGGAACTCAACTGTCTGTCATGTAAACCCGAAAATAGAAATAAAAATAAAAAAAATCGTTAAAATCATGAACTCAAGTGTCAATCATTTTCCGGGAGAGCATCCCAGCTGCTTTAGATATGAATGGTACATGTAGGTAAACTCTCCCGGCTATTAGCCTACTCGAGAGTCTGATTGTTTTGTGTGTGTATGTTTGTGTGTGTGCGTGTGTGTGTGTTTGTGTGTGTGTGTTAGTGTGTGTCTGTGTGTGTGTGTGTGTGTGTTTGTGTGTCTGTGTGTGTGTGAGTGTGTTAGTGTGTGTTTGTGTAGGTGTGTGTTAGTGTGTGTCTGTGTGTGTGTGTTTGTGTGGGTGTGTGTGTGTGTGCATATGTGTGTGTGTCTGTGTGTGTGTGTTAGTGTGTGTCTGTGTGTGTGTGTGTGTGTGTGTGTGTGTCTGTGTTGTGTGTGTGTGTTTTGTGTGTGTGTGTGTGTGTGTTTGTGTGTGTGTTTGTGTGTGTGTGTTAGTGTGTGTTTGTGTTAGTGTGTGCTAGTGTGTGTCTGTGTGTGTCTGTTAGTGTGTGTGTGTGTTTGTGTTAGTGTGTGTATGTGTGTGTTTGTCTTAGTGTGTGTGTGTGTTTGTGTGTTTGCATATGTGTGTATGTGTTTGTGTGTGTGTTTGTGTGTGTGTTTGTCTCTGTGTGTCTGTGTGTGTGTTTGTGTGTGTGTGTGTGTGTGTCTGTTTTTGTCTGTATGTGTGTGTGTCTGTTTTTGTCTGTATGTGTGTGTGTGTTATTGTGTGTTTGTTTTTCTGTCCTTGTGGGATCCAGGCCATAAAATATCACTCACCTCATGAGGACCAATTTTTCTCACAGGGACTGAATCATGGTCCCCACGTGGTCATATGCGTGTAGCCCTAGTGGTCAGAGATGGTATTGAGGTGTGTGAATTTGCACTGGTGGGGTCATTTTAGTGGTGGGGTGTGTATGTCTGTGTGTATGTGTGTTTGTGTGTGTGTGTTAGTGTGTGTGTGCGTATGTGTGTTTGTGTTAGTGTGTGTGTGTGTGTCTGTGTATGTGTGTGTTTTTGTGTTTGTTTGTGTGTGTGTGTGTGTGTGTGTGTGCATATGCGTGTGTGTGTGTGTATGTGTGTGTGTGTGTGTGTGTGTGTATGTATGTTTGTGTGTGTGTCTGTGTATGTGTATGTTTGTGTGTGTGTGTGTGTATGTGTGTTCGTTTTTCTATCCTGGTGGCATCTAGGACCTGACATATCCTACCGATAGATAGACCAAATCATGGTCCCCACGTTGTCATGTGTGTACCCTAGTGGTCAGAGATGGTATTGAGGTGTGCAAATTTGTACTGGTGGGGTGTGTGTGTCTGTGTTAGTGTGTGTGTGTGTCTTTGTTAGTGTGTGTGTGTGTTTGTGTTAGTGTGTGTCTGTGTGTTAGTGTGTATGTGTGTGTTAGAGTGTGTGTGTGTGCCTGTGTGTGTTTGTGTGTCTGTGTGTGTGTTAGTGTGTGTTTGTGTTAGAGTGTGTGTGTGTCTGTGTGAGTGTGTTTGTGTGTGTGTGTGAGTGTGTTAGTGTGTGTTTGTGTTAGTGTGTATGTTTTAGTGTTTGTCTGTGTGTTAGTGTGTGTGTTAGAGTGTGTGTGCCCGTGTGTGTCTGTGTGTCTGTGTTAGTGTTTGTTTTTGTGTTCCTGTTTGTGTGTGCGTGTGTGTGCATGTTTGTGTGTTTGTTTGTGTGCTCTAGTGGTCAGAGATGGTATTGCGGTGTTTGAATTTGCATTCATGGCGTAATTTTTCTGGTGGGGTGTTTGTGTCTGTGTTAGTGTGTGTGTGTGTGTGTGTGTGTTTATGTGTGTATGTGTGCGTCTGTGTGTGTGCTTAAGTACAGCATATTTGAGGACAGTGGATTTGAAAACAGTGTAATGAGTTTGTGTAAATATGAAATAAGAAATTATATATATTTATTTGATATAAACATTTGAGAAATAAATTGTATATTGTAAGATACAAGATTTGGTAAGTAAAATTATATATTTGCATGCATTATAAAGAATTTTGACTGAGAAAGCTTGTTAACTAACGGTAGGATTAGATAAATTTATAGTTCTTCCCACTCCCTTTCCAGACATGATCAAACTCATCAAATGTTTGTCATTCATGTACCTTGATATGCTTTCTGATTTGTGTAATATCAATATTTTCTGTATGACCCTCTCTGTCTGTGTGTGTGTGTGTGTGTGTGTGTATGACCCTTTCTATTTTCTTTTAAATGCTGAAATACATTTCAATCAATCAAAAAGGGGACAGTGGTTTCCTAAAGTGTTCATGAGGACAGTATGTTTGTGAGGACTGTCTGCTAATTAGAGGATATTTGAAAACTACAGTGATCATGAAGTCATTGTGTGTAAGAGTATAGTGTGTACAGGGACAATGTACACAATGGGGACAGTAGTTTCCTACAGTGTTTATGAAGACAGGGTTTTTGCCAGCATTGTGTGTAAAGGTAGAGCAATCCTGCCTATTAGCTCAGATTGCAGATTTAGCGGATAGCTCCGGTGATCAGGTGAGAACTACCCTACTTTTTTGGAATATGTCATGGACCAAGAAGTCAAAGAATACAGTGACAGGTTTAAAAATGTGGTTTTATTTTCCTCAAAACAAAGACTTAACTAAGCAAATAAAAGAAAAAAGTTATAGGGACCTTCAAAAACGTAAACAAAACATAACTCTGCTGAAGAATAAGACTAACAAAACCAAAACATTAACTCTTGAATGAGACGGAAGGGACACTCAAATACAAGTTGGCCAAACCAATAAACATAAACAGGGGAGGACAACATGGACACTTGACTGCCTTGAATGCTGATTAGCCAACTCCAAGCACAGGTGGAAAGCAATCAACTCAATTACCTGGAGAGATAGGGGGGACAGAAAAACAAGAGGGGAAATGCTTACAAATAACAGGGACTTTGTCAGGCATGTAACACACTGAAATTCTTTCTGTGAGTTTTAATGATTGTGCATGTTGCCAGATCTTTTGGTTTGGTCCAAGGCTGGGGCCTTTGCATAAAACCAGGCTCCAACATCTACCCCGTCTTTTGTTCCACCAGGAAGAGAACTCAGCAGCGATGTAACTCAAAAACAAAGAGAAACTAATTAATATGAATTGAACTAAATAGCTTCATGACAAACAATGTAAACTGTCTACTGGAAACAGTGTATTGTCCAGGTACTAACAAAGTAATTATAAACCAAACAAACAAAAGTCTTTAATATACTATTGTGACTTCAACTTAAATGTGACACTGGGGGCCTGTTGCACAAAACCAGGATAAGGGATTAAGCCAGGATATTCAAGTTATCCTGGATGAATTTAGCTTTGATTTGGTTGCACAAAAGCAGGTTGAATTAAACCCAGCTAAGTAACCATGGAGATTTATTCTTTGCAGCTAGCCTGGTCCAGAGCACGCTAACAGCCAGGCTAAGATTAATCCTTGAGTCTTATGTGTTAAATCAGCTGCCGCTCTGATCCGAAATAAACGTGTTTAACAGTTATTCCGTTGTCTTCTAAATGTTCTGCTTCATTTTATTAACATGCATTACTTGTCACTATTGCTGTCACAAGTTTGATTTAAGTCCTACTATTGCAACTGTTTGAATGGTAAGAAATGGTTGCACTGGCACCGGAGATAAAGTTGGACAATGCGGAAGGAAAGGGCTTTTCCTCCACTGCTCTCCCCTTGAATTTGCCCCGTGGAGAGGCGGGGGGAGGCAGGGGGATACTCCCACACCGTGCAGCTAAAGGAGACTTTTAGCATCATTAACGACGATTGGCACCTGACCAAACATCTGTATTTTATGAGATGGGAGTGAGAATGTTTTGAAATGCCACAAAGCTTCTTAATATTTTTTTATTTTGGTGCTGTCACACATCTTGGAGCTTGGGAGTGAGAAAAAAAACATGAATAGGCTATATTGTTTTACAGATATACTTATAGTGTGTATTGAGGTCACTTCGTTTTCTAATTTTTTTCCAGTCATGCTTGTTCTGTATGAACATTAATTGTTGAAAGATATTTAGAATTAGACATAGGTTATAGAGATTGGTGCATATGGTTGTAAAACATATTCTCGAATGTATGAATAAGGGTTTGAAATTAAGCCTAGTCCTTAGAGTAAATTTCCAGAGGAACAATAATTCCCTTTGCTCACTTTTAAGGCAAAGTAAACTAAATAATAATACATTTTATTGATATAGTGCTTTACAGGCTACTCAAAGACACTTTACAGTAAAACCAGCACATTTAGCACATAAAACCAGATACAGCAATAAAACCAACACATAAAACAAGCATATGAAAAGCAATTAAAACGGAGTGTACAACTTTGTAAAAATGTGGAGTGACTAGTAGGCTCTAAGTAGATCTTTTTAAATCCTTACGCATTCAGTTGGTCCCCTAATGTTTGTTGGGCTTTTTTCTCTCTGTCTGATAACAACAGCCGTATTTCCCTTTTTGCATATTATATGTTTCACCTCCTCGTAATTTTCCATTAAAAGCTGCTGCTCAGCAGGTGAAACATATGCCGCCCTCGTCTTCTCCATTTCTGCATCAGTAAATCTGTGATCGATACCGTGGTCTATTTAAGAAAGCCATGGACGTGCACTTATCATACACCTGGCTTGACATAGCTTCACCTTCTCATCCTGGTTCGGGAAATGTGCAACCGATTAAGCCGCGATGAACGGACCACACTTAGTCAAGCTGCGCTTTTTCAGTTATCCTGGATTTCTTCATTCTACTTAATCAGGGTGGGGCAGACAATCACAAGGGCGGGACAACACAAGGCAGGAAGTAAAACAAGACATGACAAGGGAGAAAACAGACTACAAAATAAAACAGGAAACTGAAACACATACACAACCATAACAGTTCAGTTAACAATGTTTTAAATGTTTAATGAGACACACAAGGATATATATATGCTTTATAACGCTTATAATGTTGCACGCCCTGCTATGCCCTGCTACGCCCTGCTATGCTCTGCTGTGCTCTGCTACGTCCTGTAATGCCCTGCAGTGCCCTGCTATGCCATGAACTACTACAACTATTTCTCGTCACTTTTCCATTATCTTTATTGTGACTGTTATCGCCACTATTCATCACAACCCCAACCGGCACCGTCAGACACCACCTACCAAGAGCTGTGTGTGTCCGAGGTTGCTTCCTGAGAGGGAGTTTTTCCTCGCCACTGTCGCACTAAATGCTTGCTCTTGGGGGATTTACTCGAAGTGTTGTGTACTTGTATGTGATAGAGTGTGGTCTAGACCTACTCTATCTGAAAGATTAGAAAGAGGCTCAATAGGAAAGGAGGATTGGTTCAAAGCAGATACATCTTCAGAAACGAAAACAGTTTTACAATTTATTACACCAATTTATGATACCATTAAAACAAATAAGAGAAGCTTTGTTCAGAGTTTTTACAGAATGGAATGTAAGAGTTTCGTAACTATTTTTGACTGGTTTTCAGTAATTTGCTTCATTTGTAAATACTGAAAATGTTAATCTGTGTTAATGCTGATCTTAATTATCTTTTGATTGTGTACCCTACTGTTGTATACTATGGACATCCTGGATTGTTTGTAAATGGTGAGTGAGTTAGGATTGTCAAACACACAATTTCAACATGTGGTAATTTAAAGGTGCTCTAAGCGATGTTGGGTGACGTTACTTCTTGTTGACGTTCGAAGTATCTCCCTCCCTTACTTGCTTCCGCACACTAACCCCCCAACCCCCACCCCCAAATCCTTCTTGTCAGTTATTGGCTGGAACGCTGGAAGACTGTTATGTTTCGTGGTGTAGGTTGGCACTGTTTGTTTTTGTTGCCGTTTGCGGAGACTGGGCTGTCTACAGACACTGCGTTTTTTTTTACAGTGAGTTCAGGGGACAGGCAGCTAGCAGATAGTGAGGAGATGTTTTTTTACAGTAAGTTCAGGGGACAGGCAGCTAGCGGATAGTGAGGAGATGTTTTTTACAGTGTGTTCAGGGGACAGGCAGCTAGCAGATAGTGAGGAGATGTTTTTTACAGTGTGTTCAGGGGACAGGCAGCTAGCAGATAGTGAGGAGATGTTTTTTTTACAGTAAGTTCAGGGGACAGGCAGCTAGCGGATAGTGAGGAGATGTTTGCTGTATGTGAAAACAAATGCTGTAGCCTAAAAACGCGTGACATCGCTTGGAGCACCTTTAAAAACTGAAATAGATTTACATTTGTTAAAGCACATTTAAACTATTAAACTCATGTGAACATTTGTCTTTAAACCTTTATTGAAATAAATCACTACATACATTGGCAGCTGATATCAAAGTCACCATAGTTTGAACACAAAATGTTCTGCCCTGAGAAGATCATTTAACCATTTCAAAAAAAGAAAAACAACATTTCTGTCATTAAAGACACAATCAGTGAACCAAAGTCAAGACTCATCCACCACCACAAGTTGTCTCATTCTTCAGAGAACACAGAGACACTGAGGAAGAAGACCCACTAATTCATGTGGCATTGCATTTCCTCCAGAAGTCAGCAATGTTAGTGTTTCTCATCTGTCCTTCCTACAATGAACACAGAGACACTGAGGAGTCTGGTGACAGCATCAAAGACACCCCAAATCCAAACCCAGGATAAAGAGGCTCAGTGAATGTGGTGTTGAAGGTGTGGAGGTGGATCAGTTTGTCAGAGGAGACTCTGTAAAAGGACACAGTGCCAGCAAGACAGTCCACATCCACTCCTACTCTTCTAGAGATGAAGCCAAAGGAGTATGGAAGTTTTTTGACAATTTTAATTTTATTGTGCATGACAGAGTAACCACCATATGAGCATTCCAGACTCCAGGATTGATCATTCATTCCAAAAACACAGTCAGCACTGTCTCCTTTCCTGCTGATTCCTCTGTAACTCACTGCTAAACGAAAATCTCCTTTACTCTTGACCTCCCAATAACAGCGATCAGTCAGACCATCTCTACACAGCAGCTGAGCCCAGGAGTTAAACCTCTCTGGATGATCAGGATATGGCTGCTCCTCTCTCACACGTGTCACCTTCCTGTTGTCAGACAGTTTGAGGTATCTGTTCATTGTGTTTGTGTCCACTGTGAGTTCACAGGAATCTGATGGATAGAAAAAGACACAACACAGCAGCAGTCTATCATCAGACACATCTGAAAGCTTTATTCTTTGTTTGTGTGCTGATGTTGTTCATTTCTAGAAAGTTTAATGACATGTCAGTCCACACTTACACTTCCTCACACCAGGTTTTAACCTCTGCTCTCCACCATGGTCCACCCTGGAGGAAGAAACAAAGTCAGAATGATTTTCTATCCAACATGACTCCTAACTGCTGTTCAACATGAAGCTGTGTTTCTCAGATGGACAGAGTGACAATAAAATGGCCAAAAATTATACATAACTGAACCTCCGGTTAAGCATGGAGACAGAGTAGATCAGAAGAAAGTATCTCCTGCAAATCTGCAAAATTATTTAAATTATTTGATGAGTGACCGGCAACCTTGCACTGGAACTTCTAGATTAAGTGATAACCTTTATGCAAGTTACGCTTTGCATTATCGCAGTAAAAGCAAATAAAAACGACAAAACATAAAGTATAACTTCAGCTAGCCTCCCAGCTATTGAACCTGCTGCTAATTGTTTGACGGGATCTACAACTAACATTTGCCGCACGGAGGAGCCCAGTAACTTGGAGAATCTCCGCTATGCTCTACTCACCGATATAAAGGCAGTGGTCACCTTGCTGCTTGATTAGGCTCTCACACCTGTAAGTAACCCTGTGTGCAATACAATCCACCTTCGAAACCCATAGTCAACAGATCAGTTTTGCCGAAATACAAAATAACCGAGATTATGTAAAAAAAATTGCAGTGAGACAATTATATAATAATTGTTGCAGGCCTAGCCATCATACCCATTTGTAGTCTGGGCTGGTCCCCACAAAGGTTGCTGCTGGAAAGTGCAAGATTCATTTTGTGCATGTACACATGAACCTTGCAGTTCAAAAACATCGTTACCCGTTTTAATTTGAAAAATGTAAAACTTTGATACCAGGGGAAGGTAGGGCCCTTAAGTTATCTGCAGGGCCCAACAAAACAAATGTCTAAACAAAATTTAATCTCAACACATTTAGTAGTTCAGCCTGGTTCTAAGTGATGAACAGAGATTATAAATCACAGCCACGCTGAAGCAGCAGGGCTGGATGATGAGAAAGATTTGCATTATGATGAACCAGAGTAAGACATGAAATTAGAGAAATTGAAGGCATCTGCAGTATGTGAGCTCTTGTTGCCATACCTGAGAGTGTCCAGTCTACTGTTTGGATCCTCAAGTATAGCAGACAGCAGCTTCACTGCTGACTCTCCTGGATGATTGTAGCTCAGGTCCAGTTCTCTCAGATGGGAGGGATTGGAGCTCAGAGCTGAGGCCAGAGAAGCACAGCCTTTCTCTGAGATCAGACAGCCTGATAGACTGGAATTAGGGAAATATCGTAACTCAGTGTTTTAGAAAATGGTTAATTTTCAGAAGAAAAATCCCACAGATGTTGACCATCTCAGGGCTCGAGATCATTTAGTCACATTTTGTGACTATTTTTGGAAACAAAGTGACTACATTTCTTAACTAGACTTGCAAATATACCAACCATGAAGCACCTTAGAAAAATATGTCAGAGAATGTCTGCATATTTTGTTTTCTTTTCATTCGGCTGTCATATGTGGTTGCTTGGCTGTAATTTGTGGTTGTGCTTGCTTCCTTTCCTCTGTGAACCTCTTCCTTTCACACTCACACACACACTTGTTGAATTAACGCCCTTCATCTTAATTAACATGAACCTAAATCTGGATGAGATGGATTTGAAAGAACAGAACACTGACCTGAGAGTCTCCAGTTTACATTGTGGACTCTGAAGTCCAGCAGAAAGCTTCTTCAAGCCTGAGTTCTTTAGGTTGTTGTTACTCAGGTCCAGCTCTCTCAGACTAGAGGACTGGGAGCTGAGAACTGAGGACAGAGCTTCACAGCTTCTCTGAGACAGGTTACAGCCACTCAACCTGGGGAATGATTAACAATGAAAAGAAATTTGTTACGTACTGTATACAATTAAGCTTATTTAAAATTGTTCATATAGCCACCTACAGAGCTTTTTTGGAGGCTTTGACCACTGGCAGCAGCCTCAGAAGAGCCTCCTCTGAAGCATCGTATTTCTTCAGGTCAAACACGTCCAGCTCTTCTTCTGATGACAGTAAGATGAAGACCAGAGCTGACCACTGAGCAGGAGACAGTTTATCTGCGGAGAGACTTCCTGATTTCAGGTGCTGTTGGATCTCCTCCACTAGAAAACGATCATTCAGTTCATTCAGACAGTGGAACAGGTTGATGCTTCTCTCTGAAGACAGATTCTCAATGATTTTCTTTTTCATGTACTCAACTGTTTCTTGATGGGTCTTAGAACTTCTTCCTGTCTCTGTCAGGAGGCCTTGTAGGACAGTATCATTGGTGTGCAGTGAAAGACCCAGGAGGAAGCGAAGGAACAAGTCAAGGTGTCCATTTGGACTTTTTAAGGCCTTGTCCACAGCACTCTGGTGAAGATTATTTATAGTAGATCTGTCTTTAAATGGTTTAGACCACCATTTTGCTTCTGACAGCAGGTTGACTCCAGAGTTGGTGAATGTCAGATAGACATGAAGGGCAGCCAGAAACTCCACACTCAGATGGATGAAGCAGAACACCTTGTCCTGGTAGAGTCCTCTCTCCTCTTTAGAAATCTGTGTGAACACTCCTAAGTACACTGAGGCTGCTGTGATATCGATGCCACACTCTGTCAGGTGTGATTCATAGAAGATCAGGTTGCCTTTCTGCAGCTGCTCAAAAGCCAGTTTTCCCAAAGACTCGATCATCTTCCTGCTCTCTGGACTCCAGGGTGGATCTGTCTCAGTTCCTCCATCATACTTGATGTTCTTTTGTTTGGTCTGAACCACCAGTAAGTGGATGTACATCTCTGTCAGGGTCTTGGGCAGCTCTCCTCCCTCTCTGGTCTTCAACACGTCCTCCAGAACTGTAGCAGTGATCCAGCAGAAGACTGGGATGTGGCACATGATGTGGAGGCTTTGTGATGTCTTGATGTGGGAGATGATTCTGCTGGCCTGATCTTCATCTCTGAATCTCTTCCTGAAGTACTCCTCCTTCTGTAGGTCAGTGAACCCTCTGATCTCTGTCATCATGTCAACACACTCAGGAGGGATCTGTTTGGCTGCTGCAGGTCGTGTGGTTATCCAGAGGCGGGCAGAGGGAAGCAGTTTCCCCCTGATGAGGTTTGTCAGCAGCACATCCACTGAGGTGGACTCTGTAATATCAGTCAGGATTTTAGTGTTGAGGAAGTCCAGAGGAAGTTGACACTGATCCAGACCGTCAAAGATGAACACAACTAGGAAATCTTCAAACCTGCAGATTCCTGCTTCTTTTGTTTCACTAAAGAAGTGATGAACAAGTTCCACCAAGCTGTACTTTTCCTCTTTCAGGACATTCAGCTCCCTGAAAGTGAATGGAAATATGAACTGGATGTCCTGGTTGGCTTTGTCTTCAGCCCAGTCCAGAGTGAACTTCTGTGTTAAGACTGTTTTCCCGATGCCAGTCACTCCCTTTGTCATCACTGTTCTGATTGGTTCATCTCTTCCAGGCGGAGTTATAAAGATGTCTTCTTGTCTGATTGTTGTTTCTTGTCTGTCTTGTATCCAGGCTGCTCTTTCAATCTGTCTGACCTCATGTTCATCATTGACCTCTGTAGTCTCTTCCTTTGTGACGTAAATCTCTGTGTACATCTGATTCAGAAGGGTTGGGTTTCCTGCTTTAGCAATCCCCTCAAACACACACTGGAACATCTTTTGTGAATTGGATTTTACTTTTCGCTGGCACGCAGCAGCAATCTCTGAATAAATAAAACAATGAAAAAATTAGTGTTTGAGTGAGTGTGCACATTTCTGTATTCATGAAATCTTTCCAGCTCATTTGACAACTAGGTATTGAATATGTTAACTATTGTAGAACGACTTTAACAACAACTGATATGATGGGTGTCCAAGTTATGCATCCATGAAACTAGAAGGTGTATAACTTAATTACAGATTGATTTAATGTTGTCCAAGCAGTATCTGACAATGACATCAATGTGTGCAAACTCTGTGCAAAACTAACAAAAACAGCATTGTCTGCCTGTGTTTTATACATTTTTGTTCTTAGAGACACTTTCAATGTTTTGTTTGTTTAGTGGCTTGTTCTATAAGCCAAGATGCAAGACAATACATGTATTTGTAGATAAGAGGGAGACATTAGCTACAAAGCTAAAGTGTTTTAAAGTCTATAATATACAGGTGCATGATCTTGTGTCATGTGTGTGAGTCATTGTGATATGTTTGATCTTTGTTACATCCATTTTGTTTAAATCGATAATGATTATTACTTACCTGCAAGTTCTGAGATGATGTTTGATAAAGTCTCCACTAGATCATTTTGATTGATCTTCACAAAAACTATTCTGGTCACTTTAAAAGTATTTATACCGTAGGTCTGGAACATCGTATTCACTGTGTTCACCCTGTTTACATTCTCCAGTTTACTCTTTGGGATTGCTGGAAAGTCTCCTAGGACACCCTGCTGCTGCAGGAGCAACTTGAATTCTTCAAAATCGTCGTTTCCCAAATCTTCAAGTATTACCAAGAGCACCTCTTGAAGTGTTGCCATTTTTTCTTCCTGCGAAGATCCAAAAGATACCAAAAGAACATCATAAACCTATATAACCTTTGTTTGTTTAAAAATATTAGTATCAAATCAGACCAAAAAATTTTAATTCGGAAATCTGAGCTTACACTAATCAGGAATCCAGCAGCATAGATAAATGTGAAAAACATATTCGGGAAGAGTGCTCAGTAAAACGTGTTCATGGGGAAAATAAGACTTCTGGAATAGAACTCTGACCTTAGAGTTATTTACCTTATTTTGAGTCTATAATGATAATTGGGATATTATAGTATTTTCTCCATTATTTAGACACCAGATATTAGGCTGTGCCATCCTTTAGTTGTCAATGCAATTACAAATATTATACTGCATTAGATAGCTTAAAAACATTCACAGAATTGAATTGCTTTTACTATGATTCTCAGATGCAAATTCTCTGCACACAGATGTGTATCATCCGTTCATTCATTTATATAATTTAATCCAAAAAACAAAGAAATACAATCAAATTGTTATACTTTTCCTGCGCATCAAAAAAGGAAGGCCATAATCAATTCCAATCTCAATTTAGATGGATACACAGTAAATAAATTATGACTTTAAACCCCCAATTCATACCTTATTTTTGTGAATACCCAATAACTGTATGTCAATGCGGTGTATGGTCCTTCTCATTGTGGAACATATCTTAAATGCAGTGATGCAAAGTAAAAAAACACATAGGACTATGAAGATGCCTGCTGGGAAAATGTCTCTGTTGTGCCTTGATTGATACCAATCATGTCTGTATGTCTGTAAGTATGAAGCAGCTGCAAGCAGCTGGTTAGGTTAGCTTAGCATAAAGACTGGAAACAAATGGAAACAGCTAAACTGGCTCTGTCCAAAGGTAACCAGCACCTACAACGCTCACTCAACATGTTGTGTTTTATGAATCATTCTTCTGGGTTAAGAGGAACTAAGCCTTTCTTTAAAGCTAATTCAAACATTTCTTGAGTGTTGAAGTGCATGTCTCTGTATTAGAGTCTCAAGAGGCTGCAGCAACAGTCCGAATTATCTGAAACTAACCTGAATTGGCGAGGGACCTGTCGGCATGTTATCAACAACGTTCACTTCTTCAAAATGGTCACTCTCTGAAAAAAAGACCATATTAAATTAAATTAAATGTATAGTATCAAATCATAACAAGAGTTATCTCAAGCCACTTTACAGATAGAGCAGGTCTAGACCACACTCTATAATTTACAAAGACCCAACAATTCCAATATTTCCCCCAAAAGCAAGCATTTAGTGCAACAGTGGCAAGGAAAAACTTCCTATTAGAGAGGAGGTCAGTGTGTCAAAGGAAGTCCCCTGGCAGTCTAAAACTATAACAGCCTAATTAAGAGCTGGTGCACGGCAAACCTGAGCCAGTTCTATAAGGGTTGGTAGATGAATCTGACGACTATGAAGAGAAGCAGAGAAGAGAAGGGGTGTAGTGTCTGTACTGTAGTTATACACCCTCCCCCACTGGTCTAGTTGAATGCTGCAACTCCTCACTACCTAACTATAAGCTTTATCAAAGACGAGAGTTTTAAGATTACTCTTACATGTGGTGACGGTGTCTGCCTCCCGAACCCAGACTGGGAGCTGGTTCCACAGGAAAGAAGCCTGATAGCTGAAGCCTCTGGCTCCCATTCTACTTTTAGAGTCTCTAGGAACCACAAGTAACTCTGCATTCTGGGAGGGCAGTGCTCTAGTGGGACAATAAGGCACTATGAGCTATTTAAGATATGATGGTGCCTGACCATTTAGAGCTTTGTAGTTTAGGAGAAGGATTGTAATTTCAATCCTGGATCTTACAGGGAGCCAATGCAGAGAAGCAGAAGAAATTATGTAAGATGTGAAAACTAATGCTGTAAATGTTTTTAAAAACAATTTATAATCCATCTAAACATGGCTCAATCAAACTCAGTGAAACTACTTCTTGATCATGGAAGTAAAATAATTTAACTTTAAGTTGCTATTGCCATTGAGATATAATGTGTCATGTAGCCTTGCTCTTGTACAGATTAAACAAGATATAACTTGTTTATTAGTGAGATTTAGAGGCAATGGCAGATGTATTTTGTTGCCTTTTGGGCATAGACAGGCTACTTATTTTGCTAAACTAAGCTATAAAGGAAATAAAGGTTTATATCATACAGAATTGTCAACTCGTTACATTCTAGTTCCATCTTCCGTCCGACATTTCCTTCACTGACCGATTTCTGTGTGGGAGGGGATGTTGAGTTCCATAACTTATTTATGGTCTGAGCTAGATAACTTCCGGTTTAGCACTATTCTAACTTAAATCATGCTATCATGCTGCACTTCTAGACTTTCCAAATGATATTGAACCAAATTCTGATTGTAAAACGAATTCCACTTAAAACTATTTATCCATGCTTTTATAGCCGCAACAGTAGCTATGGAGTAGGCTACAGGGGAGCCTATGACGTTAGCATAAATTAAATTAACTTGTGTAGAAATATTTTATTAACAAAATGTGTGCATGTGCTTGCTGCAAAAGAGCTGTGTTAGTCATTGAGGAAGTGGTTAAAAGTACTGTGGGTGACCTCTGATGCACAGAAAGTTAAGCTTAAGTCATAAAAGTAGTTTAGGCTTATATGGCATCGAGGTGCATTGTTTGAAGGTTGTAAGAACGGAAGAGGAAGTTGCACCACACGGAGGCCCCGACCTTAGCGTGTGTGTGTGTAAGATAACAGTTTCTGCATAAGAAACTAGAATACACTTGCCCTGCGAGGATAGAATGAAAGTTTAAGGGAGAGAACAGATCAGAGCTCATAATTCAGCGGACAACTTGGTGGATCAGGCTCTGACTTGATGTCTGTTGCTAAGGAAACTTAGTTTCTGTTTGTGAACCCACAATTTTGTTTAACGTTTTTGCTGGACTCAGAACACTTTGTTAACTGAACTCTTCTTCTCAGATTGATCCTTGTGTTCTTGTAAACTTAAGTCTGATGTAAGAAGGCGCGGGAAGTAATAAATTGGAGTCAGATTTGACAGACCTTCGGGCCTCATTTTAGACATAATTCCCTACAGTTGGCTGTGATTTGCCAGAGAGCCCAGTGTCCAGAGTATGTACGCAAAGTAAACGCTAAAGAGACAGGTAAAGAGATGCGGCTACTCACGGTATGCCAGATGGCCAGTACACCAATGTAGCCAAGTAAAAACAAAGTGCCAGCAACTGCTTTACAACAGCATTAGTCACACCCATGGCTTTGATTGGCTAATTGGCTCGATTCTTTTTTATTTAGTTAGAAAAAGCTGTTTCATGTCACAATGCAGGCTGAATCAGTTAAATTAGTGGGGTGGACGAATTAAAAGGTCTGAACCCAGGCAATAGTAATAGGTAAGTACAGACCTGAAGCGTGAGCAGTTAGAATTCCCTTGTCTTCCTTTTCCTTTTGGTCCTAGAAAGACAAAGAGAAGGAGCCTGTTACCCAAAATGATAAAAAAGTGATTTGCTGTTTGTCCCTAGCATGACTTGTTTTTATGAAGAGATTTGTTTCTCACCAGTTTCTTCAGATAGCTTAAAAACTTTCACATAATTGAATTGCTTTTTTTATGATTCTCAGATGCTAATTCTCTGCACACAAATGTGTATCATCCGTTCATTCATTTATTTCATTTTATCCAAAAAACAAAGAAATACAATCAAATTGTTATACTTTTCCTGGGCATCAAAGAAGGAAAGCCCTAATCAATTCAAATCTCAATTTAGATGGATACACAGTAAATAAATGATGACTTTAAAACCCCAATTCATACCTTATTTTTGTGAATACCCAATAACTGTATGTCAATGCGGTGTATGGTCCTTCTCAGTAAGCAGCATATCTTAAATGCAGTGATGCAAAGTAAAAAAAACACATAGGACTATGAAGATGCCTGCTGGGAAAATGTCTCTGTTGTGCCTTGATTGATACCAATCACGTCTGTATGTCTGTAAGTATGAAGCAGCTACAAGCAGCTGGTTAGGTTAGCTTAGCATAAAGACTGGAAACAAATGGAAACAGCTAAACTGGCTCTGTCCAAAGGTAACCAGCACCTACAAAGCTCACTCAACATGTTGTGTTTCATGAGTCGTTCTTCTGGGTTAAGAGGAACTAAGCCTTTCTGTAACGCTAATTCAAACATTTCTTGAGTGTTGAAGTGCATGTCTCTGTATTAGAGTCTCAAGAGGCTGCAGCAACAGTTTGAATGATCTGAAACTAACCTGAATTGGCGAGGGACCTGTCGGCATGTTATCAACAACGTTCACTTCTTCAAAATGGTCACTCTCTGAAAAAAAGACCATATTAAATTAAATTTAATTTATAGTATCAAATCATAACAAGAGTTATCTCAAGACACTTTACAGATAGAGTAGGTCTAGACCACACTTTATAATTTACAAAGACCCAACAATTCCAGTAATTCCCCAAGAGCAAGCAACAGTGGCAAGGAAAAACGTCCTATTAGAGAGGAGCTCAGTGTGTCAAAGGAAGTCCCCTGGCAGTCTAAAACTATAACAGCCTAATTAAGAGCTGGTGCACGGCAAACCTGAGCCAGTTATATAAGGGTTGGTAGATGAATCTGACGACTATGAAGAGAAGAAGAGAAGGGGTGCAGTGTCTGACGATATACACCCTCCCCCACCGGTCTAGTTGAATTCTGCAACTCCTCACTCCCTAACTATAAGCTTTATCAAAGAGTAGAGTTTTAAGATTACTCTTATGACGGTGTCTGCCTCCCTGCCAAGAGTATGCCAAAGTAAACGCTAAAGAGACAGGTAAAGAGATGCAGCTACTCACGGTATGCCAGATGGCCAGTACACCAATGGAGCCAAGTAAAACCAAAGTGCCAGCAACTGCTTTACAACAGCATTAGTCACACTCGTGGCTTTGATTGGCTGATTGGCTTGATTATTTTTTATTTGGTTAGAAAAAGCTGTTTCATATCACAATGCTGGCTGAATCACTTAAATTAGTGGGGTAAGTGGGGCAATAGTAATATGTAAGTACAGACCTGAAGCCTGAGCAATTCGAATTCTTTGAAAAAGCTCTTTAATTCCCTTGTCTTCCTTTTTCTTTTGGTCCTAGAAAGACAAAGAGAAAGAGCCTGTTACACAAAATGATAAAAACAGTAATTTGCTGTATTGTGTCTAAATGTTTGTCCCTCAGCATGACTTGAGTTTTCATGAAGAGATTTGTTTCTGACCAGTTTCTTCAGCACTTCATGGACAGCGTCAAAAATTGCATGTTTGTGCATCTGATACAGTTCTTCTGTCTCGGTTGTACACTCTGTTGAACACAACATAGAGTACAGCTGCGACGTCAGAGCCAGGCATCACAAGCTACTTTTCTTTGTCAGTTCAGAATTTTAGAGGTAAATGAAGGAGTTTCCTCACCAAGTGCTTGGGGCCTTTCTTTGGGTATGTTATTCCAACACCTCTGCATCAGGTCTGTCAACTCTGTCAACCCTGCAGCATCACCCTTAATATCCTTTAATGGTGGACGCTGTCCTTCTGGGACATGAAGCACCACAATGGCTGGGTTTGCATCTGCATTGGAGAAATTTACAAGCATTTCTCTACAGCTCAGCACCAAGAAAACTAACGCAAACACATTCTTGTACCATGTGTCATGAGAAAAAACTAAGATTAAGGTAGAAGATATATTGAGCATTTATAGTTAGGGCGGCTAAAACACATCAGTCTCTTACCCTTATATGGTTGTTTCCCTGTGAGAATGGACCAAAGGAGTATCCCATAACTGAAAGACAGACAGAGAGAGTTCAATGCCAGGATTACTATCCATGTCATACACTGGTTGGTTGATGGATAGGGTTTGTTTTCATCTGTAAATTGATGCTCCTGTGAGAATGACATAATAACTGAAGAATGAAATCATTGTCTAAAGTCACCCTAGTATCTCAGTACACTTCTCTTACCTGAAAACAATGACAACTGTTGACTCACTGTTAAGACTGAACCTGTGTTAATCTTTGTAGACATGACGGCTGGAGTGATCCCGTCTCCACTTATCATTTATCATATAATAAATAAAACACACTTATCCAAGTCCTTGTTCGGGCCACTTATACCTGTAGATATCAGAGGCTCGTTTAGGTTCGTATGTTAAGCCAAACGCCTCTGGGGGCATGTAGCTGACTGTCCCTCCTCCCTCTTCGTCATCCTTCTTGAATACCGAGACGCTACAGGAAACCCGAGCAAGGCCAAAATCTGTAAGCTTATAGAGAGGATAAGCAAAAACGAGGCAGAAAATGCTCTCTATTTTAATTATTTCTTATTATGCCATTTACTACTTTTACTCCATCTACTTGCTATAGTTACTTTGTAAATAAAAAAAATTTCAAGAGCTTTTAAAATATATTTTGTGCACTTCATACAATTACAGCTGAAACGTTAATCGATTAGTTAATCAATTAACCTACTTGATTGACAGAAAATGAATTAGCAACTATTTTGATGAGCAATCAGAAAATGAGGAATGTGATGATTTTAATGTTCTTAAGATCTTACCTGTCCATAAACCTTACCCAGAACTTTAATTTAACACGTTAAAATTATTTGTGGTTTTGATTTTGTTTTGATTCATAATATTTTATGAGCTTTAACCCTGTCAGTCTCATGTGGAGTTTGGTTCTTCGCGCAACAAGCTCTGGTGACGTGAGAGACAAGCAAACCTCAGTTCAATCAAAACATTGTGTGAGCTGCTCCGCTGAAGGCAGCGCCAAGACTAAAGTCAGATATCTGGTTGCATTACAGATTTACAAACTATGAAGACAGAGATGCAGCACACACCCATGCAGCACTTGACTTATATCACCTGTCTGTACAGTTACGAACACAGATATAAGCCTACACACACTAACTAAAAGAAATAAGTCACTTGTGACAACATGACACATACCGTTGGGCTCACATGACTTTCAGCCTGACATTTAGTCTCCATAAAGTGTGCAAACTATTATAACAATATAAAGTAAGCATGAGGCCTGGCCTCCCCTGAAGGCCTGGGACTCACCTTGGCATTGAGAGAGTCGTCCAGCAGCACATTGGGGGGCTTCAGATCCAGGTGGAGAACGGGACGGGGCAGACTGTGGAGGAAGTTTATACCCAGAGCCACTTGGTGAGCCAGTCTGAAGACCAGCGGCCAGGGTGGAGGTCCTCTCAAGGCTTCCTGTAAGATTGTTTCCATAGTTACAGATCATCAAATAGTGGAGATGGTGATGTAGTGAGCAAAACATACACTTTTTGCTTCTATGATTGATGTTCTTCTTTCCTTCAATAATAACTATTTAAAAATAAAAACTGTATAATTAAACATTTAAATTTAAATTTTATTTGTAATTGAATGATTCAAACTTCCATTTATTCGATCATACTTCTACTGTGATGCTTTTTTATTTTTTTATTAAAGACTTTTACTTGTAGCAGAGTATTTTTACAGAGTGGTATTGCTACTATAAGTCAAATATAGTTCTTCCACCCCTGGTTACCTGTATGGAGGCCAGTGATCCTCTCTCCATGAGCTCCATGACCACACCAAGCTGGGTTGCCCAACCAGAGTTGGGCGGTTGACCCTTGAAGATCCCTCGGACACCAATAACATGCGGGCTGCTTGCTTCTTGCATCATCTTGATCTCACGCAGCAAAGACGTATTGGTCCTGTTTGTGTTTCTTTGCATAATTAGTGATTGACTCAACTTCATGTAACTGTACAGAAAACTCTTTGTAAGAACTTACCCATCGTCATGACGAAGCAGTTTAATGGCCACGTCACAGGCCCACTGACGATGCCTGGCTTTGTAGATTTGTCCGAAACCTCCAGAGCCAATCCCCTCCCAGCCCTCGAGGCTGGAGTTTTCAATAAACTGAGCCATAGTTCACTAGAGGAGCAAATTATTCATAATAATGAAACCTTTAGTCAGAGGATTATACCAACCAAACAGAGACCAATCAGATAAAACCCCAAGTTCTCTTTTTTATTGCATAAAATACATTACAAACACAAATGCAAATGAATGCATGAAATCCAAAATAGCTGACTTCCTGTTGAGTGACAGGAGACAGCAATGACCCCATCAAATTTCATGACCATACAAGGAACATTATCCCAACCCTCTCTCCCAATTCACCACCGTCACCCCAGAATCATTCATGAGCATAGCTACCGCCTCTAAATCCACCACATGTTCATTAGACCCAATTCCAACCAGTCTATTTAAAGAACTACTACCTGTTTTTCTTAGTCCCGGTCTTCTCATTATAAATAGGTCATTATCAGCAGGTTCAGTTCCAGCAGCCTTTAAAAAATCAATTATTAAACCACTACTAAAAAAAAAAAACATGGGACTTTTAGTGAGGCTGCGCAGTGAAGCAGCCGAGGCCTGGCCCCGATGAACGACCTTGAGTTGTCATGGTGTGGTTCCACAGACTCCAGACTCGGGAGTTTGTTGTATGCGAGGCTTGTTGGCTTCGTGGCAAGTTGACATACAAGGGCTCCCCGATCCACATCTTTGAGGACTACCCACCCAAGGTGGTTGAGCAACATTCTGCATACTGAGCTGTTCTGAAATAGCTCTATAACTTGGGCCTCAGACCTACACTGCGCTTCCCTACTAACTTGTTTATCATGACCGGAGACGGACTGAAACAGCTCATTTCCCATGGGGCTGCCCAGGACCTTATCTCCTCTCAGCACCGACTCAGCTCGGGACCCATGGTGGACTGATTTCGCCTGGCAACATAATGGATGCATCTATACTGCCTGAATAGCTGTTTTTTTGCTAGCTTCTTGCCCTCACGAGGGCCTAATGTAGCTTGACACTTTTCGGCGGTCCACTGTTGGCTCCCTACATGCTAGGGCATGCTAACCCCCCGGCTTTGCGATGTACTGTTCTGGTAAGACTGTTTAAAGACTCATAGCTACAGGCTGCTATTGTTTCCTTAAGCCTCCCCTTGGTAATGTTACCACAAGTTTTTCTTTTGGCTTTTGGTTGGATTGGAGGGAGGTGGCATTCTGTTTTCCTTTTTTTGTACTTTCCTCATGACTGTTCTGCATGTCACGGGATTGTTAAATTAAAAAAGCAAATAAAAAAAGTTGAAAAAGCCAAACATGGATTCACAAATCTTACAGAACTACAGACCAACATCAAATCTGCCAATAATGTCAAAATTACTCGAAAGAGCTGTTGTGGACCAACTCACGACCCCTCTATCCCAGAATAGTCTATTTGAGAAATTTCAGTGTGGTTTCCATTCTTGTCATTCTACCGAAACAGCTCTGACCAGAGTGACAAATTAGCTATTGCTAACAGTAGACTCTGGGCAAACTTCCCTGTTACTGCTCCTTGATGGAAGTGCCGCATTTGACACAATAGACCACACAATACTGCTGAGTCGCTTAGAGAGGCCCATTGGGATACAGGGGTCAGCTTTATCATGGTTTTGAGCCTGCCAATGTAAGTTTCAGTGTGCCACAGGGGTTCTTGACCCTATTTTATTTTGCATTAATCTACTCCCCCTTGGCAATATTATGAATGCATTCAACATAAATTTATTTTTTGAAAACAGAACTCTCTGCTGAGTTCAATGATACCTTACACAATAGTTTACATCAAACAGGTCATTAGTTATAAAAAGGGGCGTGGTTAAATCAAAGGGGTGGGCCAAACCATCACCAATGAATAAGGAACTCTCTGCTGAGTTCAATGACACCTCGGCGCTCGGGCCCTAATTAAAGCTGCAAGCAGCGATGGACGGGCCCTCGCGCCTCTGCGCGCGTCGGGGGTTATGGGGTCATGTGAGCCGAACGGTTTGCATCATGTTGTCACAAGTGACTCATTTCTTTTAGTTAGCGTGTTTAGTGTCGAACGTCCTTGCGACTGTGCATTTGTGCAGCACTCAGACACTGAAAATCATCAGCAATGCAAAGGGAACTCCCTGCTGAGTTCAATGATACCTCACACAAGACTCTACGTTATACAGTTCATTAGCTGTGAAAGGGGGCGTGGCCAAAGCATAGGGGTCAGAGGGCAAACCTTTACCAACAAAAAAGGAAGTCTCTGCTGAGTTCATTGATACCTCACATATGACTCTACCTTAAACGGGTCACCGGTTATGAAAGGGGGCGTGGCTTAAGCATAGGGGGCGGGCCAAACCATCACCAATGAAGAAGGAAGTCTCTGCTGAGTTCAATGACACCTCACACAAGACTCTACCTTAAACAGTTAAAATGGTATGAAAGGGGGCGTGGCCTGAGTAAGAGGGTGTGGTTAAAGTATAGGGGGCAGATCAGTATCACATGTAGACCACACATTATAAGTTTCATGTAAATCGGATGATGTTTATCATATAAGGCGCACTTCCTGTTGCCAGCGGGGGGCGCTATGACCAAAAGTCAATTTTGGTCTATAAATATCCTCAGGGTCAATCGTGAGAAATTTTCTTTTAACAACTTTTCATCTTTAACATCTTAAGATGGCACAGACCGAGTTTGAAGTTGATCGGATGAAATCTCTAGGAGGAGTTCGTTAAAGTATGACACGTGGAAATGTTTCATACTTTCAATTTTGAACTTTCAATTAAAAATGGCAGACTTCCTGTTGGGTTTAGGGTATGGCTCTAATTAGCTTTTTTGTACGTCTTGACATGCTACATATCAGTACCACGTTTCGTTAGTCTATGTTAAACAGGGGCTACATTTTTTAAATATTGTAGGGGGCACTAGCGAGCCATTTTTGCGCGCCTATTTCCGAAACCCTTAAAATACGGACATTTTCACCAAATTTGATGCGACCGCAAATTTTGGTGATTTTGTGAGTATGTTAAGCCCCTCAAAAAGGCAATTAATTTGCTGGAAGAAAGGAAAGGAAAGGAAGAATTCCATCAGTTTGAAAAGGGCCTTCGGCGCTGTTGGCACTCGGGCCATAAATATTACTAATAATTAGTAAACATTATAAATCACCATTTCATTGTTTTTTAACAGTAAAGTAACTATTAACTAGAGTTTAAATAACTATCAAATGACCATTCATTAGCAATGGTTATTATAAAGTGTTACCAACACTTTATAATCTATGTACTTCAGAGTACTAATCATGATCAAAGATGGCGCCGCAGATGGCAGCCTTGGTACTTCGCTCTCTACCCCAAGAAGACTGTGGAGATGACAGTGGACTTTAGGAGAAGTCCCCCCCACTCCCTCCCCCCCCGACACAGTGTCCACTGTGGATTCCTTTAGGTTCCTGAGATCAATCATTTCACAGAACCTAAAATGGTCTCCCCACATTGACTCTGTCCAGACAAAGGCCCAGCAGAGGTTATACTTCCTGCGACAGCTAAGGACGTTTAATTAATTTTTATCTGCTTAATGAGCTGCTGACCACTTTCTACTCAGGCATCATACAGTTTGTCATCTGCACCTCCATCACTGTCTGGTTTGGGTCAGCCACCAAACGGGACAGGGCCAGACTGCAACGGACAATTAGGGCTGCAGAGAGGATCATTGAAGCTGACCTTCCCTCCATCCAGGACCAGGGTTAGGAAAAGGGCAGCAAAAATCTCTGCAGAGCCCTCACATCCTGGTCACAAACTGTTCAAATTCCTTCCTCTGGTAGGCGATACAGGGCACTGCTCGCCCAAACCAGCCGATACAAAGACAGTTTCTTTTCCCCAAGCAGTCACTCTGTTGAACGCTCAGAAATAGCCCCCACCATTAAACTGAACAAAGTCAATCAACACTGTTCTGCTCATCTGCCTTATGTATATTTCAATCTTACAATTACAATATTGTTATTAATATATTACCATTGCACCGAACTGACTTGTACAATATTTATATTTACATCTTAAATCTCAGAATCTTATATTGCACTATTCCTTCCCTCACTGAAATTGTTATTGTATATTTTTTGTAAATTCAATTGTATTGCTATACTACATTTATTATTTTTTTTAAAATATATTTCTTACCATAATGGAAAACCATAAAAGGCGAGTAGAGTCGAGGCGAGTTGGCAAAAACACCATAAGAGTAAAAGAACTCAGCCAAGTTGATCCAATCTGTCAGACCAGTTCACACACGTCCCTGCATTTTTTACTGATGACGTGAACTCAGATCACAATTAAACTGCTGTTGGTTCTACTTAAGAAACACAAATAACTTTACATGCAAATCCTTCTAAAATCATTGTTTTTCAAATCAAAAATAAATTCTACAACATATTTCAAATATATATTTTAAATCAGCCAATCAGCATGAAGAAACCTTTCTACTGTCCAGTTAAACAGCAACACAGCACAATGTGATCAAAGTGATCCTGATTATCAGACATTACCAGATTCCTCTGGTAGGATTCTCACCTGCTGAACTCACTCCAGGTTTATTTACAGACTCTTTCCACCTTCTTGTGTCGAGGAAACGCTGGGAGAGACGAAGCTGCTCATTTCTCCCTTGTCCTTCCGGGTGTCTGTGTGTGTCACACCTTTATGACATCAGTTCAAGTCTTAAAAAAAACACACCAGTGACATCAAAACTTGTCCAACAGGTGGTAGACAGCCAATCACATTCTTCTGCAGTGATTTCCCACCTACATTTCAAAACACATTAAACAATAGGGAAACTTTAAAAAATTTCTGCACCGGCATGTTTAAATAACATTTTCTGAGCAGCAGCTTGTAAAAGTCAACACCATCTACAATCAAAAATAATGAGTGTGAACAGGGCAAATAACCTAAATCATCAGACAATAAATAAGTCTAGAAAATACAAACTTTGCATATCTGAATATCTCATGCTGTTACAAACATACCATCATCAAACTAAATGACTCGTATCAAACTCAATGTTCCATCAAACTGTTTCAAATACAGCTAACATGACACACTGGAGCAGCTGATCCTGGACTAGTATAAGTAAATACATGAAATAAGGTCAATGGACAATGTGTCTCAGGACAGTATATGATATGAAAATGTTGTATAAAAACCTCCAAAACATAGCTGTTGCAAAATCAAAATTCTGAAATAAATTACTTTGGGGATAATTACTTACCATATTATCCCCAAATTTAGTGAAGCCCCTCAAAAATGTGTTTTATAAAGGCCTTAATTGCAATACTGCACCAAAATGATCATAAAATGAGTTATATTAAGGATCAGATTCATTTAAAAACTAATTTGGAACCTAAATTGGAAATATGTCTGAAATAATGAGAGCAATGCATGTAACAAATGTTGTGAATATCAAAATAACTATGTCCAAATTATAGCCTTCCACTTATTAGGGGGCGCTATGAAGCGACTAAACAAGCATGAATTAAATTGCCGTAAAATCTTGCAATATTCACTGGTTTTGTGGGTT
>NC_053129.1:34780580-34828080 GCF_010015445.1 Perca fluviatilis
TCTCAGAAATATGGGTCTCTTTTTAACTACCTAATTTTAATTACTCAAAAACAACATGGATGGATGATTCCACACAACGCGCTTCGCAAGTACGGCATAAGATCGGATCTCTACTTTCAGTTAATTTTGGGTGTTTTGTTAAATGTTTTTGCATTTGAAAAGAAATAGAAAAGTTTCGAAACAGTATTTCAACTGAATGTTGACATATACACTTCTGTGATTATCCTTCCTTTAATATTAGTCCAAATAATTAATAACTTCTTCTTTTTAACTCAAGTATTAGGTATGTATAGTTTTCTATAAATAAAGTTTATTGACCATGAATTCCAAATTAATGTGTAAATCTACTGATATGTTGGTGTTAGTGGTATTCATACATGGTAGTGAAAAAGAGAGTTAAACGTCAAAGTGCCAAAAACATTGAAAAACGGGCCAAAAGAGACAAAAAACGTTAGAAAAAGTGATTTTCAGTTTTGACCCGGGAGGAAGATGCATGGTCGAATGGAAGCCAACACAAGGGGTAATGTTTGAGAAATTTAACTTTCCTGTCGCCCAACAGGAATCAGCTATCTTGGATTCCATTCATTTGCATTTTACAAACACGTTTGAGGACTTTAGAATCCACAAAAACTCACAAAACTTTGAAGCCATGTTCAACCTGGTAATTATTTCAATTGATATATTGATATATGTATTTTTGTTGCCCTTGCCATACTTGAAAAACCCACAAAACCAGTAAATATTGCAAGATTTTACGGCAATTTAATTCAGGCTTATTTAGCGGCTTCATAGCGCCCCCTAATAAGTGGGAGGCTATAATTTGGACATAGTTGCTTTGATATTCACAACATTTGTTACACGCATTGCTCTCATTATTTCAGACATATTTCCAATTTAGGTTCCAAATTTGTTTTTAAATTAATTTTATCCTTAAAGGAACACGCCGACTTATTGGGAATTTAGCTTATTCACTGTAACCCCCAGAGTTAGACTAGTCCATACATACCCTTCTCATCTCCGTGCGTGCTGTAAAGCTGTCTGACGGCTCCAGCGGCATCAGCCCAGCACAGAACAGGCAGGTGAATGGTTCCAGTAATCCTACTGCTCCCAATAAGTGACAAAATAACACCAACATGTTCCTATTTACATGTTGTGATTTGTAGAGTCACAGCGTGTACAAAAAACAACGTAACATGAGACACAGCCGTCTTCTAACCGTAAACAAACCCGGAACTATATTCTCAGACGGAAGAATATAGTACTTGGGCGGAGTGATATGCTCGCAGCAAGCCTGTCTGAGAATATAGTTCCCGGTTTGTTTACTGTTAGAAGACGGCTGTTCTCATGTTACGTTTGTTTTTAACGACTCTAAATCACAACATATAAACAGAAAATATGTTGGCGTTTTTGTCACTTTGGACAATTGGGAGCAGTAGGCTGAGTTGGAACCAGTTACCTGCAGGATCTGTGCTGGGCTAAGCTAATGCTGGAGCCGATCAGACAGCGAATAGAAAGAAGGGTATGTATGGACTAGTCTAACTCTGGGGGGTACTGTGAATAAGATAAAGTCCCAATAAGAGATGAGAAGGGCATGTATGGACTAGTCTAACTCTGGGGGTTACAGTGAATAAGATAAAGTCCCAATAAGAGATGAGAAGGGTATGTATGGACTAGTCTAACTCTGGGGGTTACAGTGAATAAGCTAAATTCCCAATAAGTCGGCGTGTTCCTTTAATATAACTCCCTTTGTGATAATTTTGGTGCAGTATTCCAATTAAGGCCTTTATAAAACACATTTTAATGGCTTCACTAAATTGTCATTGTTTTGATTGTAGATGGTGTTGACTTTTACAAGCTGCTGCTCAGAAAATTTTATTTAAACATGCCGGTGCAGAGATTTTTTAAAGTTTCCCTATTGTTTAATGTGTTTTGAAATGTAGGTGGGAAATCACTGCAGAAGAATGTGATTGGCTGTCTACCACCTGTTGGACAAGTTTTGATGTCACTGGTGTGTTTTTTTTAAGACTTGAACTGATGTCATAAAGGTGTGACACACACAGACACCCGGAAGGACAAGGGAGAAATGAGCAGCTTCGTCTCTCCCAGCGTTTCCTCGACACAAGAAGGTGGAAAGAGTCTGTAAATAAACCTGGAGTGAGTTCAGCAGGTGAGAATCCTACCAGAGGAATCTGGTAATGTCTGATAATCAGGATCACTTTGATCACATTGTGCTGTGTTGCTGTTTAACTGGACAGTAGAAAGGTTTCCTCATGCTGATTTAAAATATATATTTGAAATATTTTGTAGAATATCTTTCTGATTTGAAAAACATTGATTTAAGAAAGATTTGCATGTAAAGTTATTTGTGTTTCTTAAGTAGAACCAACAGCAGTTTGATTGTGATCTGAGTTCACGTCATCAGTAAAAAATGCAGGGACGTGTCTTAACTGGTCTGACAGATTGAATCAACTTGGCTGAGTTCTTTTTACACCTATGGTGTTTATCCATTACATGAAACCTGCTCACCTCACCTCACCTCACCTCGACTCGACTCGACTCGGCTCGACTCTGCTCGACTCTGCTCGACTCTGCTCGCCTTTTTATGTTTTTCCATTATGAAAAAAGTCTAAACTGTATTTAGGACCACCTCCGTTGAAGTTCCAAGCAAGGTGAGGCAATACCAAAAAGGTGACGTGAAAACCTGCAGACTACTGATTGGTCAGAGAGAATCGTCACTAATCACTGCGTCATCATTGCTAGTGACAGACGGGGGGGTGTCCTGAACCATCCATTTTTAAATAGTTTAGCCAGCTGTGCTTCTTTGCTGCCTCCATCTTCTTTAGAAACTAAATGTGTCTTCTGGCAAACAGCCACACGCTGAGAATCAAAAACACACACCTTGCACCAACCTGATCTCACAGAATTCCCTGAAATGAACACGGACCCTTAATATTTTATGTTGCTCACATCATAACATGTTGTTAATGATTGATAAATTGTTTATAAACCGTCAATAAACATTTGGATGGCTATTAATTATTAATGTTGCATCTGATGATTATAATACCTTGTTAATGGTTAATTAAGACTCTGTAAAGCATGTATAAACAAAAAGTGAATTAATGGGGCCAAATTATTGTTACTTGATTCTTTATAAACCACTTATTATTCATTAACTAATTATTATAAGCATTAGTTGCAACTTTATAATAGCCATCCAAATATTGTTTGATTATATTATATTAGATGATTTACTAAACAATTATTAACCATTAACAAAGTATTATCTACCTAAATGTATAAACTTATTATGTATATACTAACGGCGCTGAAACTGCAACAGATTTTGAGTTAACAACAATACATTAAAGCACAACTAATAATAAGTAAACATATTTTTTAAAGAAATTTTTTGGGGCATTTTAGCCTTTAATAGACAGGACCGCTGTAGACAGGAAAGGGGGGAGAGAGAAAGGGAAGACATGCAGCAAATGGCTGCAGGATGGACTCAAACCCTGAGCCGCTGTGTCGAGGACTGAGCCTCTGCATATGGGTGCCTGTTTTACCAAGTGAGCTTCCCAGTTATAAGGGTTTAACAGCATCCTAGGATCAGATGCACAGAGACACCAGAGGCATGTACTACGAAGCAAGATTTGGCATTAACGAGGTAATTTCAGGTTCAAGCCAGGGTTTTGTGTATCATGACGGTGGATCACTTCTTATCCACCGATTTACCCGGTTACATCGCCGTGGTAAATTATGCTGAACACCTACCTGCTCGGGAGCAGGTAATGTTGGAGATTAGAGATCAACTGGTGTAAAAGCACTGCCTACTGATGCACGGAGCTTGATGCACGGAGTGAGGAGGGGTGCGCTCATAACAATTAAAACATTTAGAGACAGACAACCCCATTAACATTCCCTGATGGGTATTTTTTATGAAAGATATAGATTTTCAGCGGAGGGAATTACGCATTTTTCGGCTTCTTGAGCCATACGTGTGTTGCCAATACCCACATCGGTTTGAATTATGTTTTTATATTTTTATAATTTTCTCTCACGATCGCTTACCAATTCCCAGGGTTGTAACTTAAATAAAAGGCTAAAGCAACGACAGTTTATGGAAAGCAAAAGTGTAATTATGGTCAGATCTTGTGCCTGACTGATGGGGAAGTGATCAGTGTAGTCTAATGTATTGTAGTGTGTGTACTCTACTGCATATGGGCCAGAATCTGCCTTTCGGGGAGGAGGAGACCATATCATAGTGGGGTGTCTGGGTGTCCTCCCCCAGGGAAGTTTTAAGCATTAGCGCCTTCATTTACTGTATTCGGATACACTTATATGCACCAATTTACGGTGGAAATACCTTTATTTAGCCTATATGTGAAGAAAAAAAACACAGATGACAATTAAAAATATATCAAAAATATAATGGAAAGTATGTTGGGCATTTTTAAATGGGTATATGGAAATCCTGGAGCTTTCTTAGTGGGTATACTGCGTATAACTGCTGATTGATAAGTGTTGTGATTTACGCATAACAGCGTCGAGGGGACTTAGTGGTTAAGGAAGAGAAAATGTAGACAAACTAACTTATACAGAATGGCCAGAGGACCCTATTTTCTAGTATTCTGCTGAACAATCATATTTTTGAGAAGCTTTGGATGCTCAATGATTTACAAAAGTTGCTACAGTCGTCAGAACTGGCATCAATTGTAAAGTTCTGCAGTGAATAGGTTTTAGGCGTGGCCAGTGGACTACATGGCCTCCCCATAAGCACACTTTGGGTTTGGTATAATGTTCCTTGTATGTTCATGAAATTTGATGAGATCATTGCTCGCTCCTGTCGCCTAACAGGAAGTTAGCTATCTTGGATTTCATGCATTAATTTGCATTCTGTTTGATGACTTTAGGATGCACAAAAACTAACAATTTTTTACAGCAATGTTCAAATTAGTAATCATTTTGAGTGAGATATTGACATATGCATTTTTCTTGCCCTTGCTATACTTGAAAAAAATCAACAAAAGTTCACACGTGCACACATCAAAACCTGTAAGCATTGCAAGACTTTATAGCGATTTTGATCACACGTGTTTAGCACCCCCTAGGACGTGGAATGCCTTATTTTGGACATAATTTCTCCAATATTAACAAGCTATAATACCCACAACGCTTTCTTCATGTCAGACATATTTCCAATTAACAACCGGAAGTAGGCCATTTAGAATTTGGAGTTTTATCTGATTTGTCTCTGTTTGATTGGTATAATCCTTTGACTAAAGTGACCCTTAACTGCGAAGAAATAGTCGATAGCTTGAACTATGATGTAATTGGTCATGAGACAACATGTCATTAACAGGTATGTAACTTTTCAAAGCTCCTCCTAGAGGTTTCAAAGATTGCTCTCAGATTGGGTCAGCAGCAGATCAAAATCTTCACTATGCCAAATTACAAAGCTTTTGTTTGCATGGAACAGCATGCCATAAGGGGCGGGAAATTTGCATGTCTCACTGTGACACAAGACATTTTTGTAACATACAGACAACACGGCCATAAATAAAACACCCCATGGCTTCAGTAGCTGACTTCAAATTTCTTCTCTGTTCATCTTTCCAACTCAAATCAGTTTGAGGTCTAAATCGACTAGAGGCTCTGTCACATCCAGGTATTGGACCAGCCTCCCTGACTGAGTGGCAAGATCCTCTTTATTTCAGAGGTACAATGCATTTCATTCTTTTGATCTGTAAAGGTTTCATTATCATGAATAATTTGCTCCTCCAGTGAACTATGGAACAATTTATTGAAAACTCCAGCCTCGAGGGCTTGGAGGTGATTGGCTCCGGAGGTTTCGGACAAATCTACAAAGCCAGGCATCGTCGGTGGGCGTGTGACGTGGCCATTAAACTGCTTCGTCATGACGATGGGTAAGTTCTTACAAATAGTTTTCTGTTTACAGTTACATGAAGTTGAGTGAATCACTAATTATTCAAATAAACACACACAGGAACAATAAGTCTTTGCTGCGTGAGATTAAGATGATGCAAGAAGCAAGCAGCCCGCATGTTATTCGTGTCCTAGGGGTCTTCAAGGGTCAACCGCCCAATTCTGGCTGGGCAACCCAGCTTGGTGTGGTCATGGAGCTCATGGAGAGAGGATCACTGGCCTCCCTGCAGGTAACCAGGGGTGGAACAACTACTCATCTTTTACTTAGAGAACCTCTGTAAAAACGTACTCTGCTTCAAGTAACAATTGTGAAAATTTTGAAATTTGAATCTTGTCATTCCAAAAGAAAATCAAATGTAAATGTCTGAATTATGCAGTTTTTATGATGGAATAGTTAATATTGAAGGAAAAGAGAAAAACATAAATATAACACATGATTCCAAACTTTCTAATGGTAGTGCATATAAAGAAGAAGTCATATTTATTGCTCACTAACTCCACTATTTTTCGATCTGTAACTATGGAAACAATCTTACAGGAAGCCTTGGATGGACCTCCACCCTGGCCGCTGGTCTTCAGACTGGTTCACCAAGTGGCTCTGGGTATAAACTTCCTCCACAGTCTGCCTCGTCCTCATGGTCCCGTTCTCCACCTGGACCTGAAGCCCCAAAATGTGCTGTTGGACGACGCTCTCAATGCCAAGGTGAGTCCCAGGCTTTCAGGGGAGGTAAGGCCTCATGCTTACTTTATATTGTTATAATAGTTTGCACACTTTATGGAGACTAAATAAAGGCTGAAAGACATGAACTGTAAGCCCGAAAGTTACATGTTTTTTCCCTAAATGTTGCTTTTGATAATAAGCAGAAATGATTCTACGATGAAACAATAAAAAGGAAGGGAAAGGGTTTTACTGTTTTAAAAGAGCCAAACTCCAGGTCTTAACATTGTACAGTATGAAGCATTATTAAGATGAGTACAACTGATGTTTGACTGAATAAGACAACTTGTTCAATTAATAACTTCACATTAGCACTGATTTCAGAAAGACATTTTTATTTACAATTCAATTAAATATAAATTTGGGATATTTCACAATTTAATTCAGAGGGTGTGCTGCAGAGATGGTACGCGTCATGTCGACACAAGTGACTTATTTCTTTTAGTTAGCATGTCAGGCTTATATCTGTATTTGTATCCATACAGTCATATAAGTCAAGACCTGCATGGGTCTTCTCTGTCTGAAATGCAACCAGATATCTGCCTTTAGGCCAGGCGCTGTCTTCAGTGGAGCAGCTCCGGCTATGTTTCGATTCAACTTAGGTTTGCTCGCCTCTCACAGGGCAAGATCTCGTTACGCTAAGAACAAAAGGCCACGCGGCACTGACGGGGTTAAAGCTCCATGCAAAAGGCAAATATTAAGAGATTGTTCTCTGATTTGATAAGCTCTTCGTATACTTTGTGTACAAAAAGTTTGATTTGTAAAGTAACTAAACAATAAATGCAGGGGAATAGAAGTAGAGTGGCATAAAAAGAAAATACTCACACAAAGTAAATCCCTTTTCTGCCACCTTCCTCTCTTTGCTAATTCTTTCTGCAGCTTACAGATTTTGGCCTTTCCCGGATTTCCTACAGCGTCTCACAAGTTTCCAGGAAGGATGATGAAGATTCAGGAGGGACAGTCAACTACATGCCCCCGGAGGCGTTTGGTTTAACATACAAACCTAAACGAGCCTCTGATATCTACAGGTACAAGAGGCCCAAACCAACACTTGGATAAGAGCGTTTTATTTATCATATAATAAATAATAACTGGAGACAGGATCACTCCTGCCCCCATGTCTACAAAAATTAACACAGTTTCAGTCTGGACAGACAGTCAAAATATCAGTGACATAGTCCTTTACAGGTGAGGGATTTGGTAAGAGTATTATAGTATATATTCACTCAGGTGACTTCAGGCACTGATTTTATTGTTGTCATTGAATGTCCTCATGCTCACACGATCATCAATTTACAGATGAAAAAAAAAACCCCTATCCATCAACCAACCAGGGTGTGATTGTATTGCCAATGTAATGTAACTCTCTCTGTCTTTCAGTTATGGGATTCTCATTTGGTCCATTACCACAGGGGAAAAACCATATGAGTGTAAGAGACTAATGTGTCTTTAGCCACCCTCACTATAAATGCTCAAAATATCTTCTACCTTAATCTTAGTTTTTTCTCATGACACATGGTACAATAATGTGTTTGTTTTAGTTTTCTTGGTGCTGAGCTGTAGAGAAAGACTTGTTAAATTCTCCAATGTAGATGCAAACCCTGAGATGGTGATGATTCATGTCCCAGATGGAAAGCGTCCACCAATAGATGACATTAAGGGTGATGCTGCAGGGTTGACAGAGTTGAAAGAACTGATGAAGAGATGTTGGGACAATAAACCTGAAGAAAGGCCCCAAGCCCTTGGTGAGGAACCTCCTTCATTTACCTCTAAAACTCTGAACTGACAAAGAAAAGTAGCTTGTGATGCCTGGCTTTAAACATCACAGCTGTACTCTATGTTGTGTTCAACAGAGTGTACAACCAAGACAGAAGAACTGTATCAGAAGCACAAACATGCAATTTCTGATACTGTCCATGAAGTGCTGAAGAAACTGGTGAGAAACAAATCTCTTCATGAAAACTAAAGTCATGCTGAGGGACAAACATTTAGACACAATACAGCAAATCACTGTTTTTATCATTTTGTGTAAAAGGCTCTATCTCTTTGTCTTTCTAGGACCAAAAGGAAGAGGAAGGTAAGCAAATTCTAACTGCTCAGGCTTCAGGTCTGTACTTACATATTACTATTGTCCTGGTTCAGACCTTTTAATTTGTCCACCCCACTAATTTAACTGATTCAGCCAGCATTGTGACATGAAACAGCTTTTCCTAAATAAATTAAAAAGAATCAAGCCAATCAGCCAATCAAAGCCATGGGTGTGACTACTGCTGTTGTAAAGCAGTTGTTGGCACTTTGTTTTTACTTGGCTCCAGTGGTGTACTGGCCATCTGGCATACCGTGAGTAGCTGCATCTCTTTGCCTCTTTAGCGTTTGCTTTACGTACATATATAATAATAATAATAATAATACATTTTATTTAAAGGCGCCTTTCTCTGCACTGAAGAACACCTTTACAGGGATACATAAGACATATAAAAGCATAAAAAAATAAAAATAAATTTTTGGAAAGTCTAGAAGTGCAGCATGATAGCATGATTTAAGTTAGCACAGTGCTAAACCAGAAGTTAGCTAGCTCAGACCAGAAATCAGTTAGGGAAATCAACTTCCCCTCCCACACAGAAATCGGTCAGTGAAGGAAATGTCGGACAAAAGATGGAACCAGAGTGTAACGAGTTGAACATTCTGGCTGATATAAACCTTTATTTGCTTTATAGCTTAGCTTAGCAAAACAACTAGACTGGCTCTGTCCAAAAGGCAACAAAATCCATCTGCCATCATCTCTAAATCTCACTAACAAACAAGTTATATCATGTTTAATCTGTACAAGAGTAAGGCTAGATGACACATTATATCTCGATGGCAATAGGAACTTAAAGTTACATTATTTTACTTCCACTATCAAGAAGTAGTTTCACTGAGCCATGTTTAGCTGGATTAGAAATTGTTTTTAAAAACATTTACAGCATTAGTTTTCACATCTTACATCATTTCTTCTGCTTCTCTGCATTGGCTCCCTGTAAGATCCAGGATCGAATTTAAAATCCTTCTCCTGACCTACAAAGCTCTTAATGGTCAGGCACCATCATATCTTAAAGACCTCCTAGTACCTTATTGTCCCACTAGAGCACTGTCCTCCCAGAATGCAGAGTTACTTGTGGTTCCTAGAGTCTCTAATACTAGAATGGGAGCCAGAACCTTCAGCTACCAGGCTCCTCTCCTGTGGAACCAGCTCCCAGTCTGGGTCCGGGGGGCAGACACCATCACCACATTTAAGAGTAATCTTAAAAATCCTCTTTGATAAAGCTTATAGTTAGGGGGTGAGAATTTGCCTAGACTGGTGGGAGAGGGCAGTCTAGGTCTAGCTTCAGACCCGGCACCCCTTCTCTTCTCTGCTTCGCTTCATAGTCAGATTCATGTACCAACCCTTATAGAACTGGCCCAGGTTTGCCTTGGACCAGCTCTTAGTTATAGTTTTAGACTGCCGGGGGAATTCCTTCCTTTGACACACTGAGCTCCTCTCTCTTCTCTCTTTCCATCTGTGTGCATCCATGTCCCAGACTTGCTTATTACTAACTTAGCTCTGGGGAGCTTATTCCCCAGAGTCCTTATGGTTTTCTCGCAGAGGTCCCGTTCATCGCCCTGTTACAACCTGCTACGGTCTGCTATGCCATGAACTACTACAACTACTATTTCTAGTCATAGTTCCATTATCTTTATTGTAACTGTTATTGCCACTGTTCATCACACCCCCAACCGGCACCGTCAGACACCGCCTACCAAGAGCCTGGGTCTGTCCGAGGTTCCTGCCTAAAGGAAGTTTTTCCTCTCCACTGTCGCACTGCTTGCTCTTGAGGGAATTACTGGAATTGTTGGGTCTTTGTAAATTATAGAGTGTGGTCTAGACCTACTCTATCTGTAAAGTGTCTTGAGATAACTCTTGTTATGAATTGATATTATAAATGTAATGTAATTTAATATGGTCTTTTTTTCAGAGAGTGATGTTGTTGATAACATGCCGACAGGTCCCTCGCCAATTCAGGTTAGTTTCAGATAATTCAGACTGTTGCTGCAGCCTCCTGAGACTCTAATACAGAGACATGCACTTCAACACTCAAGAAATGTTTGAATTAGCTTCACAGAAAGGCTTAGTTCCTCTTAACCCAGAATAACAAAAGACAACATGCTAATTGAGCTTTGTAGGTGCTGGTTACCATTGGACTGAGCCAGTTTAGCTGTTTCCATTTGTTTCCAGTCTTTATGCTAAGCTAACCTAACCAGCTGCTTGTAGCTGCTTCATACTTACAGACATACAGACGTGATTGGTATCAATCAAAGCACAACAGAGACATTTTCCCAGCAGGCATCTTCATAGTCCTACATGTTTTTTTTACTTTGCATCCCTTCATTTAAGATATGCTGCTCACTGAGATGGACCTTACACCGCATTTACATACGGTTATTGGGTATTCACAAAAATAAAGTATGAATTGGGGTTTTAAAGTCATAATTTATTTACTATCCATCTAAATTGAGATTGGAATTGATTAGGGCCTTCCTCTTTTAATGCCCAGGAAAAGTATAAAAATGTTTACAATCCAATTCTTTTTGGATTAAATGAAATAAATTAATGAAAGGATGATACACATTTGTGTGTGGAGAATTTGCATCTGAGAATCATAATAAAAGCAATTCAATTCTGTGAAAGTTTTTTAAGCTATCTAATGAAACTGCTGAGAAAAATCTCTTCATGAAAACTCAAGTCATGCTGAGGGAAAAACATTTAGACACAATACAGCAAATCACTCTTTTTATCATTTTGTGTAACAGGCTCTATCTCTTTGTCTTTCTAGGACCAAAAGAAAAAGGAAGACAAGGGAATGAAAGAGCAGTTTCAAAGAATTCAAATTGCTCAGGCTTCAGGTCTGTACTTACCTATTACTATTGCCTGGGTTCAGACCTTTTAATTCGTCCACCCCACTAATTTAACTGATTCAGCCAGCATTGTGACATGAAACAGCTTTTTCTAAATAAATAAAAAAGAATTGAGCCAATCAGCCAATCAAAGCCATGGGTCTGACTAATACTGTTGTAAAGCAGTTGTTGGCACTTTGTTTTTACTTGGCTCCAGTGGTGTACTGGCCATCTGACATACCGTGAGTAGCAGCATCTCTTTACCTGTCTCTTTAGCGTTTACTTTGCGTACAAACTCTTGGCACTGGGCTCTCTGGCAAATCACAGCCAAGTTAGTTTAACTTGTGCTAACATCATAGGCAAGGCCGGATTAGTACCCCCAGAGGCCCCTGGGCACTGAAACTCATGGGCCCCCCTACAACCCATAACACCCACTCCAAAGGATCCGATAAAAAAAATCTATTGACAACCAGCAAACTGCAGGCAGCTGATAACACACACACACACACACACACACACACACACACACACACACACACACACACACACACACACACACACACACACACACACACACACACACACACACACACACACACACACACACACACACACACACACACACACACACACACACACACACACACACACTTAAGGCCCACCAGGTGTATGATTTGACATTCCAAATCACTATTGGTCAAAAGATGAATGACTAGTCCAGCTGAGCAGGCAATCAAGTATGTTTTTCCAGTTCAATAAACCAAGTCCTGCCATCTGACTCACACATCACAAGACTGTTTCAATTAATTAAATCATACCAAAGCATTGTATGGCTCAAGACTATGGCGATATAATATTCACTAAAAATCACCCAAACAGAAAGCACAATAGTAATTCTGAAACGTGATTGACTGAAGATACAACAATGCCATCACACAACACAGCTGAGTGCAGGTTGTTAAATAACAGTCACTAAGTCAGCTGGCACTTCACAAACTGCAAAAACCAACATATACTGCACTGACAACTAAGTCTCACACAGGCCTATAGCAGCAGCACAAAATAATGATGCAATACACGTCTGATATACATAGCATTTCCATAAACTAAACAAAATATGTACATTGTCTGGTCACACGGTCACAACAGATTATATTAGCCTACTCAATTTACAGATAGCATAATAGCTCTTACCTTTAGAAGTTCTTCTTTCTTGTCTTTTTCTTTGCAAGGTCGCAGATCAAATCCTCAAAATCAAGCTCCCTCAGCAGCTCGCTAAACCCTACTACACATGCGCTGCTGTGTGTTGGTAGCACTTTACAGGCAAAGCAATAAATGTCTCCGGTGGACAGTGAATATAGAATACACTCCCGTGGTACATTTTCACCATTGTGAAGATGTCGGGTCAGTGCCTCGAGAGAGCGGGTCTTTCTGCCACCAGCCTTGTTCCCCCTCCGAGATGCTGGACATTTAGCCGCCCGATTCTGAAAGGCTGATATCCCTCTGGGTATCATTTCCTCCCGGACGGTCTCTGTAATCGGTCCCCATAGAGCAGGGTCTTAAGAGATGATGGTACCTGAGGTGCCATTACCTTGTTCTGTAATACTGATGACCGGCCTCGTCTCTGTCTTTTTCCACAACAACTTTGCTAAAGTTAACGTTAGCTACCGTTAGCTGTGGCTGAGTGCAGCTGGTAGAAGGCAGCGATTCTTCCAAGCTAACGTTGGCTAGTTCCTCGACATCATCCGCTTCATCCACACTCATTTACAATTTAAATAATGCAATTACCTGTTTCAGCCACCAGGGGGACACTGCTCCCCCCTGCCCCACCAGCAAACTCAACCCCCCCCCCCAGACAAAAAAATGTTGGGTGACCCTCCCCTTAACAAAGAATAAAAAGACATGACCCTCCCCTATTTTCCTCCGGTGATCCATTCCATAAATACCGAACGGTCCCTTAGTTTTCACATTTTACATAATTTCATTTGGTCTTTTTTCAGAGAGTGACCATTTTGAAGAAGAGGACGTTGTTGATTACGTGCGGAAAGGTCCCCCGCCAATTCAGGTGAGTTTCAAACAATCGCCGCAGCCTGCTGAGACTCTAATACAGAGACATTCACTTGTCTTCAACACTCACGAAATATTTTTAAACTAGCTTCAACGAAAGGCTGAGTTCCTCTTAAACCAGAATAATGACTTACAATGTGGTCTGTTATTTTCAAACAAACAAAACACATGTTAAGTGAGCTTTGTAGGGGCTGGTATGCAGATTTTTGTTACCTTTGGACAGAGCCAAGCTAATTGTTTTTTCACTTTGCACACATTAAAGATATGTTCCATAATGAGAGAAACCATATACTGCATTAACATGCATTAAAGTTCCTCAACTGAAGGGTATCCACGAGTAAGGTTGATTTATTTATTTTTTTATTTGGGATTAACCGTTTGTCCTTATAAACTGAGATTGAAATTATTTAGGACCTCAACCCTGAACACGAGTACCAACAGGTGTGAGGACCCTACTGTGATGCAAGGAATTATAATTCAGTTCTCGACAGTCGTAAAACTTTCACATACACGTCAGAAGTGGTGAAAATGGTTGTATTCCATGGGTCTTGCTCATGGGTGTGGCAAAATTACACAAAAGTGCCACCTACAAAATTTCAACAAAGTAGCCCTTGTGGTAAGTTTCACATAGATGTACAAAATTTCGTAGGCACATGTATCATCCCAAGATTTAAGGGGGACGTAATTTAATGTTGGCTACTGATGTACAAGCACATTGCACATTGTAAAGTAAAGTATTTAATGAATGAAATAGACATATTACATACCTGAAATCATTCTGTGACTTAGTGGGAAAAATCTGACCCGGGCAGAGGCATTACTAAAAACTGTATAAAAATAGCGTTCTTTTCACTGTTAGTCTCGTTTGCGGTTACAGGTCATTTGAGACCATTGTATGAAAAATGACAGAAACATTAAACATTAAAAAGTTACATATAGTCACTTTAAGGTCAGAGTTCTACTCCAGAAGTTATTGTCCTCATGAACACATTTTTACTGAGCACTCTTCCAAATATGGTTTTCATATGCTCCTGAATTTGAAATTTGTGTAAACACAGATTTCCGAATCAACATTTTTCGGCTTCTACTTGAAACAATTTTATCATAACAATTTACAAAATCAATGTTTTGATTCTAATATTTTTAAACAAAGAAAAAGTTCCATAGGGTGATGATGTTTTTTGGTATCTTTTGGATCTTTGCAGGAAGAAAAAAAGGCGACACCTCAAGAGGTCCTCTTGGGAACTCTAGAACATTTGGGAGCCCAAGACTTTGAAACATTCAAGTGGTACCTGGAGGTCCTAAGAGACTTCCCAGCAATCCCAAAGAGTCGACTAGAGAATGCAAACAGGGTGAAGGTGGTGGATCAGATGTTCCAAACATACAGCATGAACACAATTAAAGTGACCAGAATAGTTTTAGGGAAGATGGGTCAGAACAAACTAGCGGAGAATTTATCATAGACCATTAATGAATAGTTTCATAAAAACATACAAAATCCTAAAATACAAGACACAAAGTATTTCACTTTAATAAAAAGCAAGAATGAGCTAAATAAATAAATACTATTAAATAAATACTCTTGTCCAAAAAAGGAGTAGGAACAAGCAAAATGCTTTTTGGGTCCAACCCTTTTTGAAATGTCCATACCATTATCAAAGGGTTTTTTATCTATTGTTTTTCAATAAACAGCCATATAACCCTACAACCAAAAACATTGTGTTGTGTTTCGAGCACAAATTGTGGTCTAGTATCACTCCCAAAAACAAATTTTCATAAACTCTAACATATTATTGTAAAACATCACAACAACCTTTGTATTCTAATGTATTTCCCTTTTCCCAAACACCATACATTTAGTTTTTTTCAGATTTATTGATAATTAGTTTGAGTCAAACCACAATTTCAGCTTCCCTAATTCTTTTGAGACAACGTACAGCCGCTGCTGTAGGTTCTCCCCAGAACAAAAAATATTGGTGTCATCAGCAAAAACAACCCATTTCACAATACTAGATACTTTACATATATCACTGATGTATAAAATGACTAATTTAGGACCTAATATTAACCCTTGTGGCACACCACATGTAATATGTAAATATGTTTAGTTGTAATCCCCCCATTTGTACAAATTGTTTTCTGTTTTCAATAAAGCTTTTTAACCAGTTGAGACTCTAACATCATACCTTTCCATCTTTTTTTTTATGATCATATGTGTTAAATGCTTTCTTCAAATCTATAAAAAACACCATTGCATACTTCTGGTTGTTGATTGAACTAGTTAAGTCTCCAATTAATTCCATTAAGGCCATAGAAGTTGATAGATTTGTTCTGAACCCATACTGACTGTCAATAAACAGCTGATGGTTTTCAATGAAACTGTCTAACAGTACAACAAAACGTTTTTCAAGTATTTTTGAAAACTGGGAAAGTAACGACACTGGCCTATACTAAGTAAAAATATGTTTTACATTTTCCTTTTACTTGAAAAATAACTGGTTTTGATTGATCAGTGGCAAATGTAGATTAGAGGGACTACAATACCAGGAATTATTTTCTTAAAGGTGCCCTGCCACACATATTTCATTACTTTGTGGTAATTTCTGAAGCTCTACCATGAACTCTAACATTTTTTGTAGAACAAATGCCTTGGTTACCTTGTTTCAAGCCATTCTAGCGTGGTATAGAAAGCCTGCAGGAAGACACAGCTTGATTTGTGCTCATTAATATTCCACGAGCTAAGCTGCTTGACTCTGATTGGCTAACAGCTAGCCAATGAGAGCCTGGCTATCAGCATCCTTTACCCAGCGCAACTGGGGAAGCTCATGAATAGTAATGAGCTCAGGCAACACCACTTCAGACCAGCTTTTGTAATTGGCCTGATTTCTCCGCTTATTTCTTTTCAGTGGCTAGAGCTGACAGAGGAGGTAGCAGTTCATTTTCACATTCACAACATAACAAACATATGTACCTAACACATTTCAAAAAATACAAGTAAAAACGTTTTTGTGTGGCAGGGCACCTTTAATACGAGTCATGTCTATACCATTCCAATCCATAGATTATTTTATTCTTTAACTTGTTAACAATATCATTGATTTCATATCTGTCAACATCTCTCAAAAATTGTACTTGGATTACTTTCTCCGTAGTATTGTTTAACACCTCTCTCTTCTGGAAAATTCATTTCTCTTGCTAGTTTGGGTCACACCCTAACGAAGAAATTATTAAACACCTCAACAACCTCATTCACATAAGTGATTGTCATACCTTTGTCAGTGAAATTATCAGTGTAGCTAGTGTTAGTTGTTCTATTTGTATTAATTTTATTTAATATATTACATGCACCCTTCGTTGTTTTTGTTCATTTCAAATATAGTATTGTAATACTTTCTTACATTTCCTAATATTATCAGTTCATTTATATTTTATATCTTTTATATTTAGTTTCTGTATCTTTATTTATACAGTACAGGCCAAAAGTTTGGACACACCTTCTCATTCAATGAGTTCTTTATTTTCATGACTATACATTGTAGATTCTCACTGAAGGCATCAAAACTATGAATGAACACATATGGAATTATGTACTTAAAAAAGTGTGAAATAACTGAAAACATGTCTTATATTTTAGATTCCTCAAAGTAGCCACCCTTTGCTCTGATTGCAACAGCTTCAAGCACAGCTTAATAGTGGTCGTAATAAGCAAGTCTCAGTTTCAACTGTAAAGAGAAGACTTGGAGCTGCAGGTTTGATAGGTCGAGTTGCAGCAAGAAAGCCATTGCTAAGACGTCAGAATAAGAAAATGAGGCTCGCCTGGGCCAAGAAACAACGTCAATGGACTACTGAAGACTGGAAGAAGGTGCTATGGACTGATGAATCAAAATTGAAATCTTCAGTTCATCACGCAGGATTTTTGTACGCCATCGAGTAGGCGAAAGGATGGTTCCTCAGTGTGTGACATCAACTGTCAAACATGGAGGAGGAAGCGTGATGGTCTGGGGCTGTTTTGCTGGATCCAGGGTCGGTGATTTGTACAGAGTGAAAGACAACCTGAACCAAAACGGCTACCACAGCATTTTGCAGCGTCATGCAGTACCCTCTGGTATGCGCCTAGTTGGTCAGGGGTTCATCCTACAGCAAGATAATGACCCAAAATATAAGTCCAACCTATGCCAGAACTACCTTAGCAAAAAAGAACAAGATGGTAAGCTTAAAAACATGGAGGGGCCAGCACAGTCCCCAGACTTAAACCCCATTGAGCTGGTTTTTCGATGAACTGTACAGAAAAGTGAAAGCAAAGCAACCTACAAGTGCCACACATTTATGGGAACTTCTGCAACAGAGTTGGGAAGAACTTTCTGAAGAAGATTTGATTTCCATTGTACAATGAATGCCACGAGTGGGTTCAGTGGTTATATCTGCCAAAGATTTAAAAAAAAAAAATATAGGCTCCAGAAACGCCTCGCTCTTGAACATGCCTTCATCATACACTGGTTAGCGAAAGTTTGCAAAACAAAATTGTCACTCATCTGGCGATAGCGATGTACTTTCCTACGATGTGAAAAGAGCGTGGGGGTTGCCTACTTTATGGGATTATAAATCTAAAAGGCTAATATTTTGGATATCGGTTGGATCTTGAGATAGGGTAAACATAGGCCTTGTCAAAAATAGTTTTTCCCACTTGTGTGCCAGGCATAATGTTGCCTATTCTTTTTTATTTTTTACAGTTAAAATACATTGAAAAATGCACTGCTGTGGACGTTGTTTACTTCATTAATGTGTTTACTGTGTTAAGAATGGGAGTAGGGTTTGGTTCGGGGTTCGGCAGAATCTTAACCAGTGGGTTCGGTATTCGGCAGAACCCCAAAAATCTGGGTTCGGTGCATCCCTAATTTATACAGTTATCTGAGTTTTACAAACCTTAGCCGCTCACTCCAGGAGAGCTATATCCGCTCCAACACCAATCAGTCCAGAATTCATCTGCATCCAGCACTCATAGGCTATATCCAGAATGTTTTTACCAGAATCCAGAACAGCAGAAGTGGGAGGAGAACGCACCGGGGTGTACTGAACCTTTTAATTACCTGTGGCACCACAATATCCCCACAGCAGCATGCATGAGGCCCAGCGATTTACAGGACACGCGGCCTTAGACCCTGGCAGTGGCACACACCAGACACGTCTCCACACCCAACAGGAGAAGACTAAAAAAAGTACGAGTCTACACACAGGCTTAAATAGAGCCCCCACCTGCTCCTAATCAAACGGGATGAGCCCCAGGTGTGCTGGTGTGCACTGCCGTGCACAGGTAAGAGGGAGGGGCAAACCTCATCCTGTCACACTGCCATCATCATTGTGTTACCCAGACAGAATCTGTAGAGGCTAAGCCCAAGCTTTAAGCCCCTGAGGTGCTCTTCCACGGGTAAAGTAATTGACGCACTTCTTACCTTTTTGATCAATGAAAGTCATATTTGCAGTTAAAACCATTGGTTCCATTAATTTCCATGAGATTTTAGTTGGGTTTCCAGACAAATCACTGCTTGTGTGTATACCTGTGTGTGTGTGTGTGTGTGTGTGTGTGTGTGTGTGTGTGTGTGTGTGTGTGTGTGTGTGTGTGTGTGTGTGGTAACATTTTTTATGTGCTTCCAGGTTGCACCTGAGGAACCAAAGATTGGTTCCTATTTATACCAAGGGCACTAATTGGCTCTTACGTACCAGCCCCTAATTGTAAATGGCAGGCAGACATTACAATTCAAAACAAACAATAGAAGAGCCACATGTGAAAAACATTTAAAAACCCATACATATATAAATCACCATAAATCAATCTACCCTTCTTTGATTAAGCACAGTTTAGTTATAGCTCTCTCAATAATGTTGATTTTTGTCTGTAGCTTGACAGAACGTACCAGGCCCCTTTCGTCAGGACAAACTTCCAGCACTTTGCCAAGAGGCCAAGATCCACATGAAGCTGTGGAATCCATGATGACTCCCACACACATGATCTCCCGCAACTAGGCTCCTCTTCCTTTGGCTCCACTTCGGTCTTTCCTGAAGCAACAGAAGATACTCCCTGATCCATCTCCTCCAAAACAAATTTGCGAGATATTGAACCTGTTTCCATCACCGTTTTACGTACATATCAGAAGGTTCAAAGAGTCCATGTGGCAAAGCTGGTTTTCCCTTTGGTAGCAGGAGATGATTTGCTGTGAGAGGTTCCAGATTGTTTGGAATCGTTTGTCCTCGTTATTAATATACTTTAGTACTGAAGTAAAGTCCGTCAAAAACACAGATTCATCCAACTGAAGTTGAAGCTCTGACTTTAGCATCACATCCACTCTAGCAGCTGTCAATTCCAATCGTGGAATAGTTATGGACTTTAACGGTGTGACTCTGGCCTTACGCAACAGGAAAGCCACATTAACCTTATTTCTACAGTTCTACCGCCTGACGTAAGATACAGTCCCAAAACCATTGTTACTGGCATCAGCACAGTGAAGTAACTGTCTTTGTATGGGTACTCCGAAGTCCACTTTAAATTAAATCAGCGATTTAATATCCAACCACTGTTTCCACTGGGCCGAGATATCTGGTGGCACAGCATTGTACCATCCACACCTTCTCCTGTTGCATCATCTTTGCAGACAAAGTGACCGGGGATTTCCACTAGATGCGTAACGGCTGCGGACCGGCTCCGCTGCGTGCCGGATGCGTGCTCCGCCGTCCGTCAATACCCACCGGGTCTGGATTTGTTGCAGAACGGCTGCGGCCATGACTGACAGCTGTAGTCACGAGGACCCACAAGTTCTCGCGAATTCAGGTAGAATAGAACCACAAATCCAACAACAGTTTGTTTCCATCCAGAGGAGTAGAGGGGAAACAGCTCTGTGCTGTGTTTTCAAGGTGTAGGGAAATATGATGCGCCGTGAGCACGGTGTATTTTATTTTGAAAATTAACCGGATATTTATTTTGTTTAGTATTTATTTATTGACTTCCTGTCCCGCACTATCTGCCGTGTGCTGAGTGGCTGCGGAGCTCTCCGGCGTCCGTCAAAAATAGAAGCTCTGCGTATCTGCTGCGGACTGACAGAACTGGGACGGAGTCGGGACGCAGACGATCCGCAGTCTGTGGAAATACACAGATTGACTTTAATGGAAACCTAATGACTCCGTCGACGTTCCGGAGACGTTCCGCAGACGTTCAGACGTTCCGCATCCAGTGGAAATTGCCGGTGATACACATACCGTACCGTCACCTATGGAACATGTTGTCCGTACCGTCTCTGGTTGGCTCTGACCACGGGAACAGAAACAGGACAGCTCACTTCAACGCAGCATAATAACTCCTGAAAATAATGTCCATCTTGCAAATGTATTTGTCTCTGCAGTCATCTCAACCATTGAATACAGCAACAGGAAATAACTTTTATTTTTTCCTGTTAAGAAATGTGTCATTTCATTTTCATTTCATTTTTTATTTATTAAACAGGAAAAGATTAAAGACAATCGGGCCTGACTCAGTGTAAAACTGATTTTCAGCAGGTTCCTGCTCTGCAGAACATAAACACCACATACACAACAAAAACTCCTAGACAAAAACAGTCACAAACACACAGACCAGGAGAATGAGCAACAGGGCAAAGCCATAAAGCTGACTTAATGGTCGCAGGTAAACCTCTCCATTAAATAGCGAGCAAATGTTAATTTAAATGATGTTATTGACGTTAAAGTTCTGATGTGCTGTGGAATGTCATTCCAGACTTTAGTGAGCACATAGAAAAAAGATCTCTGTCCATAACAGTTTCTAAAAAGCCGGTAAAGGCAAAAGTCCATTTGTTGCAGATCTCGTAATACGCTCGGACCTTGATCTAGGTTTTGGAACCAACGTAGACAGAGCAGCTACAGTGTGACCATTTAAAATTTGATAATACAGTTTTATCCCAAGGCTTAATTTATAATTCTCAAATGTCAAGGCATTACACAGAGATAGTGCAGTACTGTACAGTGGTGAGTCCATACAGGAAGCCTAACATGTGTTGGTGAATTAAAAAAACAAAACAATACACCACTAAATGTTGCATTAAAATGCGCTGTAACTTGCGTTACTGAGATTGTAATGAGTATAATATTACCGAAATTGAATTAGTAATGCGTTTATATTACAGCGTTACAGCAAAAAGGAATACATTACTGTAATTGTGTTACTTTTGTAACACGTTACTCCCAACACTGTCCATCACATTACAACATCCACGCAGGAATAATGCATAAGTTTGGAGGACTTTGACATCCACGGACTTGATTGTTGAAAATAAAAAAAGCTTTTTATCTATATGTGCAGTAGCAATCTTGTACTCGTTCCCAAAATGCTCTTTAAGAAGACCCTTTGCCACAATATAACCATGTTCAGGAGCAATGTGTTGACAGCTAAGAACCAATTCCTTTGGCTGTCCTCTTATTCCAAGTAGTTCAAGCAGTCAGCTCCACTAGCTTTATCCTCCACTCCTTGCTCAAATGCCTTTATGAAAGCCTTATATTGAAATGGATCTCCTTCAAATATGGGCATGTCTCTTGTTGGAAAAGACAACACGCTGCTGGTGAACAAGTGCCGCTGTAATTTTGTTCTGCTTCTGCATAATAGCCACAACATCTCCTGATGTTATTTGTCCATCGTGTTGATGCATTAGATTTTGGTTTAGGTTTCCCTGATTTTCCAAAGTAATTGTTGCATCAGTTTGCAAAACTTGTGCTTTTCCCTATCCTTTAGATCCTTTGCTGCCAATTTTGATGAAGCCTGCACTTCCTTTTGCTTTGGTTTACAATCCTTTGCAGGCTGTTTGTTTTGTGACAATAGCCACTCCTTTTGCTGTGTTTTCCATGTTTTAGGCTCATATTCCTTTGCCATAGGGTTACAGTAACATATCTGTGGTGCTGTGTCTCCCTCATTGTTCTCTGTGAAGTTTGCTGGAAGTGATGTAATGTAGTGTTTTATATGGAGTGAGCAGCACTGCGCCAGACTTTTTATACTCTACATTGCTTGTAAAGATATAACGGGAGTAACTGGTGAACCAGCTTTAAAAGTGACGTATTCTATTTTTAAATAAGTGCTGTGCTGCATATTAGCTCCAAGGTGTGTGTGTGTGTGTGTTGTTTAATAGTGTGTCATATATTTTGATAAGGGAGATTAAAGGTCAAAGTCCATCTCTCCAGTTAGTTCACTTTGTCCCGTGTTGTGACGCAGATGTTTCTCCATGTTCAACTTTGGTAAGTGAGACTGGACTTTTCAGTGTTGAGCGACTCTCAGCTGATCTCTGATCTCATGTTAGTTTTCTCAAACTGTTAAATGCAGAAATTCAGATGTTTGTGTGTGAAAAGCTGCAGTTTGTGTTGAGAAGAGCTCAGCTCAGTTAGCCATCATGTCCTGCAAGTAGCAGAATAACTTGTGTTGATTTGATTCTCAGTCATTTCTAATTTCTAAACTAATACCAATAACAATAACACCATGTAAAAACACTTAAGCATTGAAAACATTACTTAGATAAAAGTACACAAGTATTATCAGATAAATTCACTTAAAGTACACAGGGCAGTAAAATGTCCCCTGTGGGTGTGGTACTATAATCAGTATACTTACTGATGCCTTCAGGTGTAAGCTGCATTTTACTGTTTTAAACTCTTTTATATGAAGCTGAAATTATTCTTTTCATTATTGATCAATCTGCTGAGTATTTCTTGAATTAATCTGTCTGTTCGTTCAGGAATGTGAGAATTGTCCAACACAAAGTGGCATCTTCAGTCAAAACTTCAAAGCCCCATATTTAAAAGAAGTAAAAAATGCAGGTGGTCACTTTTAAGAAGCTGGAACCATTAAATGTTTGAAAATTATTTAAACCACCCACTTATCAAAGAAGTTTTATTATTTATTACAATTCATTAACTCTTTGTTCTCAACTTTCATTTAAACTACAACATATCAGATTTCATAAAGTCTTTGTTGAGACTTTAAATCTCCATTTGTAGAGTAACTAGTCTGTAGAGTAACTAGTATGTATAGTAACTACAGTTACAAGTACAACAAACTTTGAAATGTTCCTTAGTGCAGTACTTGATTACATGTACTTATTTACTTTACACCAGTGCTGATGTTGGACATGTTAGTTTTTATTGTCAATGTTTAATTCTTGTATTAAGGATGAAAAATCAATAAATCATTTATCAGTTTATGAGGTCCATGGAGTTCAAAGTGCTGCAGTAAATCCTTCTTTTTAAGATGAGATACAACGTTATTGATCTCCAGAGAACAATCGCAGGTGTTGTAGCAGAACAAAGAGAGAAGGAAGTACAGCATGTATGTTTCTAGTGTTTATAATGTCTCATAAAGTCCTGTAACTTGAGCTCTGTAGACATATTTTGATAAGGGAGATTAAAGGTCAAAGTCAGTCTCTCCAGTTAGTTCACTTTGTCCCGTGTTGTGACGCAGATGTTTCTCCATGTTCAACTTTTGGTAAGGGGCTGATCTCTGATCTCATGTTAGTTTTCTCAAACTGTTAAATGCAGAAATTCAGGTGTTTGTGTGTGAAAAGCTGCATTTTGTGTTGAGAAGAGCTCAGCTCTGTGCTAACAGTTAGCCACCATGTCCTGCCAGTAGCACAATAACTTGTGTTGATTTGATTCTCAGTCATTTCTAATGTACAGTAAAACTAATACCAATACTAATACCACCATTTAAAACAGTTCAGTATTGAAAACGTTACTTAGGAGGTCATGTGAGCTGGATCGAGATGGCCGCTTGAGATTTCTCTCCGGCTCCAGGTAAAAACAAAGTAATAACTTTATCTAAACTTGAAAATACCGGCGAGTTTCGGATATTCTGTCCAATAAACTAGTGACCGTCTCGATCGTGTGACTTGTGTTTAGAGTGTTTGGTGCATTTGACAAAGTGCAGTGCGAACAAACGGAATATGTTCCGGGTTATTTAATCCTGCAGTTTAGGTCTATAGGACTCGCTACCTGCCTGATGGTTGAGGGCCGACCCACTCTAACTCTGATCTGCAACAACCCCAATATTACGTTGCTTTAGTTTATGTTTTGTCTGAACTTTACACTCTCACACACAAATGTCCCTCACTCATGTACACTTAGGATGTCAAATAACACATTAATAATTACAACATTTGTTGAACTTCTGTGCAGGTCAGAAAGCTGTCGCTCTTTCATGGACACTCCCTGTCTCGTCTTTCTGACAGACTCTCTCTAAATACTCACATTTCTTAGATCCAAGCTGAAGATTTCTGATGCAGTTTTGTTTCCTCCTTTTTGTTATAAAAAGCAACACTTTTGTTTTTGCCCTCATTTTTCATGAGCTCAACTCAAAGATCTAAGACTTTTTCTATGGACACAAAAGGCCTATTTCTCTCAAATATTGTTTACAAATCTAAATCAGTGTCAGTGAGCATTTCTCCTTTGCCGAGATAATTCATCCACCACAGGTGTGGCATATCAAGATGCTGATTAGACAGCATGAGTATTGCACAGGTGTGACTTAGGCTGGCCACAATAAAAGGCCACTCTAAAATGTGCAGTTTTAATGTATTGGGCAGTCAGTATCTGGTGTTAAGGCCGTTTTACAGTTGTGTGGAGGCTCCATGCAGAGCTCTCGCCGTAGCCTATGTAAGTGGCCTGATGTTTATACTTGTGCGCTGGTGTGTGCGTTGAGCCCCATGTGTGTGTGTGTGTGTGTGGGGAGTGTGTGGTAGAGGGAGAAGTGAGAGAGTGCCGGCGATCAGCGCGAGTTCGAAATGAGTCGGGGGAAATGAGTCGGGGAAATGCGACGCTACCAAGCCACAGCCGTGCGAGGTGCGTCGCCGCGACGTGTAGTTACATTTTCCGAGAGGTGCACGTCAGACTACGGCAGAGGGGTCTGCGTCTATGCCGGACCCTACGCCGTTGGTTCGATGCACAACTATAAAAAGGCCTTTATGGTTATGGTTATCGTTAGGGTTAGGGTTCAACCATCTCTGTCTCTCTCTTTCTCGCTCTTTCTCTATCTCTGTCTCTCTGTCTCTCTCTCTCTCTCTCTATCTCTCTCTCTCCTCTCTCTCTCTCTCTCTCTCTCTCTCTCTCTCTCTCTCTCTCTCTCTCTCTCTCTCTCTCTCTCTCTAAAGACCTGTTCAGAGAGGAGTATGTGGAAGATGCTGAGACAGCTGCGTCCTTCTATGCCGGGCTTTCTCAGGTGGGTGCTGCCAACAACACCGTGCTGGACGACCATCTGTCCCTGAACGAGCTGCATGTGGCTCTGATGAGTCTGGGGAACGGGAAGGCACCAGGCATCGACGGGCTGCCTGTGGATTTTTATAAGACCTTCTGGCCCGTGATTGGAGAGGATCTGCTGGAGGTGTTCCAGGACAGCCTGAGCAGAGGACGTCTGCCGCTGAGCTGCAGAAGGGCAGTCATGCGCTGCTGCCGAAGAGGGAGATCTGCAGGAGATAAAGAACTGGAGACCTGTTTCTCTGCTGTGTGGGGACTACAAGATCCTGTCCAAGGCTCTCGCTTCTCGGCTTCGGGAGGTGATGAGTGAAGTGGTTCATATCGACCAGACCTACTGTGTGCCCGGCAGGTTAATGAGTGATAATATCACTCTAGTTCTGCATGTTTTGGACGTCTCTAGCTCACTGGGTATGGATACTGGTCTTATTTCCATAGACCAGGAAAAGGCTTTTGACCGGGTTGAACATCAGTACTTGTGGCAAACGCTCAATGCTTTTGGCTTCAGCCCAGGTTTCATAGCTAAGATTCAGGTACTGTACCGTGACATTGTGAGTATATTGAAGGTTAATGGTGGTTTGGCTGCATCTTTTAATGTGCAGAGAGGGGTACGGCAGGGATGCTCTCTGTCGGGGATGCTTTATTCCCTGGCGATTGAGCCTCTGCTCCATAAACTCAGGAATGATCTTTTGGGTGTGTATTTTCCTGGGTGTGCTTCTGCAGTTAAAATTTCAGCATATGCTGACGATGTCGTGGTTGTTTTAAATAATCAAACAGATATCGACATTTTGGTAGCGAATGTGAGTGTCTTTAATCACATCACATGTGTTTCTGGGTGAGGAATATGTGATGCAAAAAAACTGGGAAAATGCTCTGGAAAACATAGAAAGCCGTTTAAAGAAATGGAAGTGGCTCTTACCGAGCATGTCCTATAGAGGGTGGACAGTTGTTATTAATAATCTACTGTCCTCTTCTCTGTGGCATAAACTGTCTTGTGTGGATCCCCCTTCTAATTTACTTGCTAAGATTAAATATGTTTTAGTTAATTTCTTTTGAGATAAGCTGCACTGGATTCCCCAGTCTGTTCTGTTTCTTCCCAAAGAACAAGGAGGACAAGGACTTGTTCATTTGGCCAGCAGGGGCGCTGCTTTCCGCCTGCAGTTCCTCCAGAGACTGCTGTTTGGACCTAAGGACCTGGTCTGGAGACCTCTGGCCCACTGGGTGCTGAACAGCTTTAAGGGTTTGTGACTAACGGATTCTCTGTTCCTGATGGACGCATGGAAGATGAGTTTCCAGGCGATGCCTCCATTCTATCGTGGCGTGTTTACCATGTGGAAGCTGTTGGTCAAGAGAGACGGGTGCAAAGTGACTCCTTACACTGGCTGCTACAGGAACCAGTGGTGTACGGGGACCGGCTGGATTACCCCTGCTGGGCAGGTTCTGCCATCTCGGACGGGATCTGCAGAGCACAGGTGCTCACACTGGGGACAGTGGTGGACATCGCTGGTCTGAAACTAAACAATGGTACTGCTTTGGCAGCTGTTCTGGGGGTGAGATCAGTCAGAATCTTCACACAACTGTTAGACCACTGGAAATACAATCTGTCTGGACATGAATCCATACTGTTGGAGCAATAAAATGGTGGTCTGATTACACCTCAGCCTGACGATTCCTTCCCTAGTTTATGTGTACGTCCCAGTCTGGATAACTATGTTGGTTGTTTTTTAGATGTAAAGCACTGCACTTTAGACATGAAAGAGGTGAAAGGGAAGGGTTTTTATAAACTGATGGTGCTGTGTTTAAATAAGAGTAAACTCCATGAACGGGTTGACACACCGTGGCGAGGGCATCTGGGTTTGGCGGCTGAAGTCCAACCTGCATGGAGGAGTTTATATAAGCCCCCGTTAACTAAAAGAAGAGCCTCCTGTAGTACCTCCAGTGGAGAGTGTTACAGGGGATAGTGGCAGTCAATAAGTTCCTGTCTGTCATTAGTCCTGGTGCTAGTGATAAATGTCCCTACTGTGATGAAACAGAAACTGTGTTTCATTGTTTCTGTGAGTGTGTGCGCCTGCCTCCATTGTTCTTGCTGCTGGAGAAACTGTTCAGTAAGGTAGGGAGGTCTTCTCCACACACATGTTCATCCTTGGGTTCAGGTACAGTAAGTTTGCTAAATATAAATGTCAGTTGTTAAACTTCATCTTGGGCCAATCAAAGATGGCTGTGTATGTGAGTAGGAAGAGGAAGGTAGATGACTCTGTTGATATTGATGTAAATCTCCTGTTTACTCGGATGGTGAAAGCCAGAATCAGGATTGATTTTAATTATTATAAAGAGATGAAGGATGTGGATGAGTTCAGTGTGATCTGGGCCCATGGTGATGTGTTGTGCTCTGTTGAAGGAGACCAGCTCATCTTTTCTCAGGAGGTGATGTCATGTAATTGTATGTACGTATTTAATGGCCTGTTGAAAATAGATATTTTTGTAATTAACAGGAGGGAACATTGATAAAATAAAGTTTCTTTAAAAATCAAAAATCTCTCTCTCTCTCTCTCTCTCTCTCTCTCTCTCTCTCTCTCTCTCTCTCTCTCTCTCTCTCTCCCTCCCGACCTGACTGCAGTTTGTCATCGTAACTAACTTGAGAGGGCAAATGCTCACATTCGATGGCGTCTGGCACTTTGGAGGGGTGTTCTCTTCATGGATGAACCCTAACCCTAACACCAGATACTGACTGGTTTTCAGACCCCATCACCGATACCCCGTGTTTCTAAAGTTGAGTCAATAGCAGTTTGATTGTAATCTCACTTCACGTCATCAGTGAAAAACTGCAAGGAGTGTCTTAAAGGAGAATTCCGGCCAATTTTTACGTTAATCTTGATCGCTATAGCTACGCGAGTACTTTCGATAGAAAAAAACCCGACCCGAATCAGTGCAGGTAACACGGAGAAGCTGCAGCTACGTACTACAAGCGTCCCCTGAGCTAAAATGGCAGTGCTCGGGGCAAGTTTTAGAGTGCCTTTGTGCCTCTTAACAGACACAAAATGCAATTAATATGTCTGTGCCACATGAACAGGGCCCTTACGTGTCAACAAGATGCGTTTTCAACTAAGACATGGTTTAAATTCACCTACCCTGGTCCCTGTCTCGATCCTGCCGGTAGCTAGCTTGCCCTGCTAGCTGATAGCCGTTAGCTGCTAGCTGCCGTTTGGTCGGGTTTTTTCTCCTTTAACTGGTCTGACAGCTTGGACATAGATGATGTGTTCAATACTTGAATACAGCCATCTTCCAACAGTGAGACTAACATAGTAACACTGAAGACCCTTTAGCACAGTTCAGGTCTCAGCTGTCCCAGAGGCTTTAAAACGGTTTCTAGATGGACCAGAGCCAGCCCAGTGTGGGAGGGGACTTAGTGGCTAAGGAAGAGAAAATGTAGAAACTAACTAAGACAGAATGGCCAGAGGACCCAATTGCTTTTGTAGAGATTATTACTATTCTGCTGAACAATCATATTTTTGAGAAGCTTTGGATACTCAATGAATTACAAAAGTTGTTACAGTCATCAGAAGTTCTGCAGTGATTAGGTTTTGGACGTGGCCAGTGGACTACTTGGCCTCCCCATGAGCACACTTTGGGTTGGGATAATTTTCCTTGTATGTTCATGAAATTTGATGGAATCATTGCTCCCTCCTGTCGCCCAACAGATAGTCTTGGCTTTCATGCATTAATTTGCATTCTGTTTGATGACTTTACGATGCACAAAAACACACAAATCTTTGCAGCAATATTCAAATTAGTAATCATTTTGAGTGATATTATATATATATATATATATATATAGTCATATGCATTTTTATTTCCCTTGCTATACTTGAAAAAAAACAACAAAAGTTCACACATGTAAACCTGTAAGCATTGCAAGACTTTACAGTGATTTTGATCACATGGGTTTATCACCCCCTAGGACGTGGAATGCCTTATTTTGGACTTAGTTTCTCCAATATTGACAAGATGTAGTACCCACAATGCTTTCATAATTTCAGACATATTTCCAATTAACAACCGGAAGTTGGCCATTTTGAATTTGGGTTTTTAAGAAATAGTCGATAACTCAAACGATGATGTAATAGGTCATTAGACAACATGTCATTAACAGGTATGGAACTTTTCGAAGATCCTCCTAGAGTCTTTAAAGATTCTTCTCAGATTGGGTCAGCAGCAGATCAAAATCTTCACTATGCCAAATTGCAAAGTTTTTGTCTGCATGGAACAGCGTGCCATAAGCGGTGGGAAATTTGCATATCTCACCATGACACAAGACATTTTTGTAACATATAGAGGACACGGCCATAAATAAAACACCCCATGGCATGTTAAACAGGCCTCTTCTTTGTCTGTTTTTAAATGCTGTCTTAAAACCCATCTCTTCTCTGTGGCCTTTGACACCTAGTAAGATATCGACTTAATTTACTTCTTTAAATGATTTAGATTGATTGCTTTTTTTTGCGCAGCTATTATTTTTATTCATGTCATAATCCAATCCAATCCACTTTATTTCTATAGCACATTTTACAAACACAAAGTTTCCAAAGTGCTGCACAGAAGACTCATACAAACATACAAACAATTAATATAAAATTATTTAAAATATAGAAAGAATAAAAGAAAGAATAAACACCACAGTGGACCACATAACTCACACAGAATTAAAAGCCAAAGAATAAAAGTGTGTCTTTAGACATGCCTTAAAACACTCAACTGTAGGGGCAGTTCGGACATGGAGGGGCAGGGCATTCCAGAGTTTAGGTCCAACCACAGAAAAGGCCCTGTCCCCCCGAGTCTTAAGTCTTGATTTGGGGACCACAAGCTGGAGCTGGCCCTCTGACCTCAGTGTCCGCGCTGGCGTATAAATTTGGATGAGGTCCGAAATATATGTTGGGGCCAGTCCATTCACAGCTTTAAAAACAAACAATAAAATCTTGAAATCAATCCTAAAACTAACAGGGAGCCAATGCAATGAGGCAAGAACTGGAGTTATATGCGCGTCTTTTATTTATGATGTCTTATTTATTCTTCTGTACAGCACTTTGGTCAACTTTGGTTGTTTTAAAACACTTAACAAATAAAGTTGGATTGGATTGGATTCAGTAGCTGACTTGAAATTTCTTCTGTTCATCTTTCGAACTCAAATCAGTTTGAGGTTTAATTTGACTAGAGGCTCTGTCACATCCAGTTATTGGACCAGCCTCCCTGACTGAGTGGCAAGATCCTCTATATTTCAGAGGTACAATGCATTTCATTCTTTTGATCTGTAAAGGTTTCATTATCATGAATAATTTGCTCCTCCAGTGAACTATGGAACAGTTTATTGAAGACTCCAGCCTCGAGGGCTGGAAGGCGATTGGCTCTGGAGGTTTCGGACAAATTTACAAAGCCAGGCATCGTCAGTGGGCCTGTGACGTGGCCATTAAACTGCTTCGTCATGACGATGGGTAAGTTCTTACAAAGAGTTTTCCGTTTACAGTTACATGAAGTTGAGTGAATCACTAATTATGCAAATAAACACCCATAGGTCCAATAAGTCGTTGCTGCGTGAGATTAAGATGATGCAAGAAGCAAGCAGCCCGCATGTTATTCGTGTCCGAGGGGTCTTTAAGGGTCAACCCCCCAACTCTGGTTGGGCAACCCAGCTTGGTGTGGTCATGGAGCTCATGGAGAGAGGATCACTGGCCTCCCTGCAGGTAACCAGGGGTGGAAGAACTATATTTTACTTAGATTAACAATACCACTCTGTAAAAATACTCTGCTAAATAAAAGTCATTAATGAAAAATTTAAAAAAGCATCACAATAAAAGTATGATCGAATAAATGGAAGTTTGACTCAATCAATTACAAAAATAACTCAAATGTAAATGTTTAATTATACAGTTTTTATTTTCAAATAGTTATTATTAAAGTGATGGTTCGGAGTAATTTCACCCTAGGGTCCTTTGCACCATGACCTCGAGCCAAACACCCCCCCAGAAGCTTTTTTCACCTGGGTCGAACATTGGGAGAGTTAGCTAGAGTACCGTTATCAGCTGAATAGCTTATTAGCGCAGGGGCTAATGGACCCACATTTGTATCTCGTAAATGACCCCACTAATAATGCCCGAAATGATACCAAACGTCTACACTAGTACAAATAGGTTATGTACTCATAAAACAATGGATTGGAAAGTTTGTAAGTACACCAGAAGTTTATGAACACTTGCCTGCTCTCTGTTGCTGCTGCTGCTACTTGCAGTTAGACGAGTGCTTAGGGCCGTCTACAAATTACTACACCGAAAAGAGATACAACAAAAATATTTATTAATTTAATGATTAAATAAGGTAATGTCTCCAAACTTACCTCAGTTATTACTTGTCTCCTGCTAGTTAAACTACAGCACTTAGTTTAAAAAAAAGTTAAATTAAAAAATATTTTTGTTGCATCTCTTTTCGGTGTTGTAATTTGTAGACGGCCCTAAGCACTCGTTTTACAGCAGCAACAACAACAGCAGAGAGCAGAAGCCAGCAGGCAAGTGTTATTTACATAAACTTCTGTGTACTTACAAACTTTCCAATCCATCGTTTTATGAGTACTGTAGAGAATCTACGTGTTTCAGAATCTCTGAAGAAGGAGAGGCTTGGTCCAAATGAAAGGTTAACACAAAGATTTATTAATAAAAATGATAAGTCAAAATACAGAGAATTACGCTGCAGCGGGCCTTGAAAATAGTTGCTTAACCCTAAAGTTCCCACATCTATTTCGCCCTGAACCCCTGTTGCCCCCCTGCTTTATTCCTCCAATCCAGGGGCGGTTACTTTTCTCCTTTGTGAGTAAAAGCCTTCCTCATAGGCTCTTTGTTGGCATGGTGACAGGTTGGACGCGTCTTGTTGGTTTCTTCGCTATCCAATTAGGAAGGACATGCCCTAAACTCTGCCCCCTAGGGGTCATTTGCACCCACAGATCAATAGGTTCTATCATGCAGATGTTAAGTCTTACAAGTTTACATGAATTAACATTCTATTGTCCTAACCCAGACTAAGGCACCAGGAGGTTGGAGACTGAAGGAAGCAGAAGGTTATTTCCTGCTGTGTGGCAGAAGGTTTCTCTTTATATGATAATAGTTGCTTTTTTTCTAATCAATTTAACCAAAAACAGGAAGAGAGGGGGAGAGGAAGGGTCTGTCTTTACCTATTGTTTACAGAGACAAAAGGTGGTGATTGTGATAACCAGATCAGTCTGGACCTATTCTTTACAGTCAAATACATTCATTCCTATTTTCATAACCCGGTTGCAGCATACAATTTGTTACTTAAAACATAAAACATACATAGTTATTAAAATCAGCATTGTTACAACTTTATTTAACTCAACAGTACATAACCTATATGTACTACTGTAGATGTTTGGTATCATTTCGGGCATTATTAGTGGGGTCATTTACGAGATACAAACGTGGGTCCATTAGCCCCTGCGCTAAGCTATTCAGCTGATAACGCTACTCTATGCTAACTCTCCCAATGTTAGACCCAGCTGAAAAAAGCTTCTGGGGGGGTGTTTGGCTCGAGGTCATGGTGCAAAGGACCCTAGGGTGAAATTACTCCGAACCATCACTTTAAAGGAAAGAAGAATAATAGATGCAGAAAGTGTATGTGTTGCTCACTACATCACAATCTCCAATTTCATGATCTGTAACAATGGAAACAATCTTACAGGAAGCCTTGAGAGGACCTCCACCCTGGCCGCTGGTCTTCAGACTGGTTCACCAAGTGGCTCTGGGTATAAACTTCCTCCACAGTCTGCCCCGTCCCGTTCTCCACCTGGACCTGAAACCCCCCAACGTGCTGCTGGACGACTCTCTCAATGCCAAGGTGAGTCCCAGAAAAATCTTAATTTACAAAGTAACTATAATAGGTAGATGGAGTAGAAGTAGAAAGTGACATAATAAGAAATAATTAAAGTAGAGAACATTTTCTGCCTTGTCTTTGCTTATCCTCTCTTCAGCTTACAGATTTTGGCCTTGCTCGGGTTTCCTGCAGCGTCTCAGTATTCAAGAAGGATGATGAAGAGGGAGGAGGGACAGTCAGCTACATGCCCCCGGAGGCGTTTGGCTTAACATACGAACCTAAACGAGCCTCTGATATCTACAGGTATAAATGGCCCGAACGAGGACTTGGATAAATGTGTTTTATTTATTATATGATAAATGATGAGTGGAGATGGGATCACTCCAGCTGCCATGTCTACAAAGATTAACACCGGTTCAGTCTTAAAAGTGAGTCAACATATGAGTGACATAGTCCTTTAACATTTGCGTGAATTGTAAGAGAAGTGTACTGAGATACTAGGGTGACTATAGGCAATGATTTTATTCTTGTCATTAAAGGGGTGATAGAATGCAAAACTGATTTTACCTTGTCATAGTTGAAAAACGACACTTTGGAGGGTAACTAGGACATACATAGAACCTCAAAATCCTGTTGACACCCCTTTCCTTTGCAAATCTCACAATTTGAAACTGCTGCTGAAAACGGGTGAATCTCAACAAAGCTAAAAGTTAACATCAACTTCTCAACTCCTCCTCGTCTGGCTCTAGTCTCTAGTCTTTGTCACGCCCCAACATTTGCATAGGCTACACCACTGACCTGAGGTCAGCTTAGTCTTCTGAATCTAGGTCACGCAGAACTCTGATATTCCATAACTAAATTCACTTCTGAGACTTTTTTATGCGAGAAATCAACTATGTAGCTGGGCTGTTTTACGAAAATGTATGGCTAATTGCAAATTTGGTAAGACAGTGTCGGACTTAAAGAGCTCCACAATCTGCCGTGACAGCAGGCGGCTGCCGGCCGGGTTTGCTGCCTTCCCTGTTGGCCTCTCCCCCTTCACAGACCCGCTGAGCTGGAGCTTTGTCAGGATCTCACACACAAGCTGCACTGTGTACTTTAGAAAGAAGAAAGTCAGTTTTGAAGTGAAGAGAAAAGTGTTTAGAACGAGTATATCAGACAATGGAGCGGAAGTTTGGATCTAACGCAGCGGCGCAGAGGACGTGCCTGCAGGGATTCACTCTCCGTTAAATGTCCCCATGCTGACTAGCTACAGAGTGAGTTGTGATTCTTTGGTGGAGGTTCCAAGGGTAACGTTACAACAACACTAGTTGGAATGAAAGTGTCGAAACTTTGCATTTTGTCTCCACTGTTTTAGGCGCGCTGCAGCCACGGCTCGCTCCCGGGCATGTCTGGGTGTGTACCTCGTGTATCTCTGTGTGTGTGTAGCTCTCTGTGTGTGTGTGTGTGTGTGTGTGTGTGTGTGTAGTTCTGTGTGTGTGTGTGTGTGTAGCTCTGTGTGTGAGTGTGTGTGTAGCTCTGTGTAAGTGTGTGTTTGTGTGTGTGGCTATGTGTCTTTGTGTAGCCCCGTGTCTGTGTGTGTGTGTGTGTGTGTGTAGGTGGTTTGCTCAACCAATCAACACACAGATCATCTATATATTCATGAGCATACCATATTTGGAAGAAAAGCTGTCATTCCAAATAGGGCCAAAACTCAGGGATGCATAAGGGCCAATAAAATATCAACCAGGACATTTTCTGCCCAACAAATGTTACAAACCCTATTAGGAGACCTCAAGGAACAGTGTGAAATACCCTATATAATCATTCTATCACCCCTTTAAATGTCATTCTCATAGGAGCATCAATTTACAGATGAAAACAAACCCTATCCATCAACCAACCAGTGTGTGATTGTAATGGCATGGATAGTAATCCTGGCATTGAACTCTCTCTGTCTGTCTTTCAGTTATGGGATACTCCTTTGGTCCATTCTCACAGGGAAACAACCATATAAGGGTAAGAGACTGATGTGTTTTAGCCGCCCTAACTTAAAATGCTCAATACATCTTCTACCTTAATCTTAGTTTTTTCTCATGACACATGGTACAAGAATGTGTTTGCGTTAGTTTTCTTGGTGCTTAGCTGTAGAGAAATGCTTGTAAATGTCTCCAATGTAGATGCAAACCCTGCCATAGTGGCACTTCAAGTCCCACTGGGACAGCGTCCACTAATGGATGATATTAAGGGTGATGCTGTGGGGTTGACAAAGTTGGCAAAACTGATGAAGAGATGTTGGGACAATATACCCGAAGAAAGGCCCCGAGCCCATGGTGAGGAACCTCCTTCATTTACCTCTAAAACTCTGAACTGACAAAGAAAAGTAGCTTGTGATGCCTGCCTCTGACATTGCAGCTGTACTCTATGTTGTGTTCAACAGAGTGTACAACCGAGACAGAAGAACTGTATCAGATACACAAACATGCAATTTCTGATACTGTCCATGAAGTGCTGAAGAAACTGGTGAGAAACAAATCTCTTCATGAAAACTCAAGTCATGCTGAGGGACAAAAATGTAGACACAATACAGCAAATCACTGTTTTTATCATTTTGTGTAACAGGCTCTATATCTTTGTCTTTCTAGGACCAAAAGGAAGACAGGGGAATAAAAGAGCAGTTTCAAAGAATTCTAATTGCTCAGGCTTCAGGTCTGTACTTACATATTACTATTGCCTACTATTGACCTTTTAATTTTTTCCACCCCACTAATTTAACTGATTCAGCCAGCATGGACTGCTTCACATTTGCTCAGTATATCCGTTGGAGAACGTTTGGGAAGGGGCAAAAATACTGGTTAGTTGATTGTATAAACCATCTGTCTATCACCACCTATGTTGCTGATAGAAGGGCCAAATCAACCAATCAGATCAAACTCTTGCCGAAACCAGTTGGGAGAAGAGGAAAAACATCTTTTCCTTCGAGAAAAGCCTCCAGTGCCGTTTTTTGCCCTTCTTTCAATGAAGGAATACTTTCTAATTCGGATAAAACTTGCGCAATAGCTACGCTCATCTCATCTCATCCGTGGAAGCTGCCATGTTGTTTAGACTAACAGTGACTTCTCGTTGTGTCACACCTAAACTCGCCTCAAAACCAACGCTGATTGGTTGGTCGTTTGGCGAACGGCTCCAATTTTTCTCCATCTCAAGATGCCAGACTGATGTGCGAGTGGAAAACTGGAGCTCGCCAGATCAGGACGCTCTCACGAGGCTAGGATTGTGACATGAAACAGCTTTTTCTAAATAAATAAAAAGAATCAAGCCATCAGCCAATCAAAGCCATGGGTGTGACTAATGCTGTTGTAAGCAGTTATTGGCACTTTGTTTTTACTTGGCTCCAGTGGTGTACTGGCCATCTGGCATACCGTGAGCAGCCGCATCTCTTTACCTCTTTAGCGTTTGCTTTGCGTACATATATAATAATAATAATAATAATAATAATAATAATAATAATAATACATTTTATTTAAAGGCGCCTTTCTCCGCACTCAATGACACTGTACAGGGATACATAAGACATTTAAAAGCAGCAAAAAATTTAAATATATATTTGGAAAGTCTAGAAGTGCAGCATGGTAGCATGATTTAAGTTAGCATAGTGCTAAACCGGAAGTTAGCTAGCTCAGACCAGAAATCAGTTAGGGAAATCAACTTCCCCTCCCACACAGAAATCGGTCAGTGAAGGAAATGTCGGACAAAAGATGGAACCAGAGTGGAACGAGTTGAACATTCTGGCTGATATAAACCTTTATTTGCTTTATAGCTTAGCTTAGCAAAACAAATAGACTGGCTCTGTCCAAAAGGCAACAAAATCCATCTGCCATCACCTATAAATCTCACTAATAAACAAGTTATATCTTGTTTAATCTGTACAAGAGCAAGGCTAGATGACTCATTATATCTCGATGGCAATAGGAACTTAAAGTTAAATTATTTTACTTCCATGATCAAGAAGTAGTTTCACTGAGTTTGATTGAGCCATGTTTAGATGGATTATAATTTTTTTCTTTTATATTTACAGCATTAGTTTTCACATCTTACATCATTTATTCTGCTTCTCTGCATTGGCTTCCTGTAAGATCCAGGATTGAATTTAAAATCCTTCTCCTGACCTACAAAGCTCTTAATTGTAAGGCACCATCATATCTTAAAGAGCTCAAAGTACCTTATTGTCCCACTAGAGCACTGTCCTCCCAGAAAGTAGAGTTACTTGTGGTTCCTAGAGTCTCTAAAAGTAGAATGGGAGCCAGAGCCTTCAGCTACCAGGCTCCTCTCCTGTGGAACCAGCTCCCAGTCTGGGTTCGGGAGGCAGACACCGTCACCACATTTAAGAATGAACTTAAAACTCTCCTCTTTGATAAAGCTTATAGTTAGGGAATAAGGAGTTGCAGCATTTGCCTAGACTGGCGGGAGAGGGCAGTCTAGGTATAGGTTCCTGACACGCAGGGGCGTCGGACTGGGGATAAAACCAATACTGATTACCAGGGCCCAAGGGGAGAGAGGGCCCTTGAAAAGTCTGGAATATATTTGTTTTCACCTGGATATTTTTATTTCCTAATACAATTTCATAATGCATGTCAGATGAAATGTAAAGTTAGTGTATTGGCTGAATAACTTGGTTGATTGACTGACTACATTTTGTATACAAAAAAGACTAGCTAAGGTCTCAATCACCCCCAGCTAATGCGCCAAATGGTTTAGTCCATCTGCACGTTTTGTTTATGTTAGTTCAGTTGAGCGTCTGGTGGAGCGCAAACTTCTGCTGTAGAAATGTCTTTCTCAAATAAAGCCAAATCATGCTACCAAAAAGAAAGGAAAGACAGGAGGAGGAGAGAAAACAGAATGAGGGGAAACAATTGGTAACTGACTTCTTTTTAAAGAAAGCTGAGCACTAACTAGAAAAAAGAAATCCATGGTGCTAAACTGCTTGAATATCTCCGCGACCGTTAGTGCTAAAAACGGACTGAGACAACCCAAAGAAAGAGCACAACATAAACTTTCAAATGATAATTAGGTTTTACATGTAATCTGAGGTAAAGGCTAAATAAATAAACTACACTAGCAATGCTGTTTGCATATACCACACCATTGTAATAGCCAAATTTAAAACAAGTTGAATTAATATGCTAAATGAATAGGCTATAATGTCTATAATTAGCAGTAATAGGCTAATCAGTGTCATAGGTAGCTTGTTAGCTCATCGGTAGATTGACCAACATTATAGTTATGTCATATTTAGTAGAAGCATATGTTAACATTGTGAAACACATGTCCCTCAGTTTCAGAAACTGTCCCACCAGGGAGTGGAGTAGCAACAGACCCCTCATCCTCCTCTTTGGATTTGAAACAAGGTGAGCTTATATCAAAATTAAAGGGGTGATAGAATGATTATATAGGGTATTTCACACTGTTCCTTATGGTCTCCTAATGGGGTATGTAACATTGGTTGGGCTGAAAATGGCCTGGTTGATATTTTATTGGCCCTTATGCATCCCTGTGTTTTGGCCCTATTTGTAACAAGAGCTTTTCTTCCAAATATGGTATGGTCATGAATATTTAGATGAGCTGCGCGCTGATTGGTTGAGCGACTTGCCATACATTAGAGACGCGCGGTGATTGGTTGAGCGAATCCCCAATACACATACATTAGAGAAGCGACAGAATCTCATATTCCAGACACTGCAATGTTTCATTACCAAATTCACTTCTGAGACTTTTTTAAGCGAGAAATCAACTATATAAAGCTGAAATATGGACCGTTTTACAAAAATTTATGGCTAATTGCAAATTTGGTAAGACGTGTCGGACTTTAGGAGCTCCATACAGTCTGACGAGAAAGCGGCAGCCTGCTGGGCTCCATACCCAGGGCAAAGTCACCCTTTGTGGATACTGCACTACGGGGCTCCGCGGCCAGCATAACTAAATTATATTTACAGTTTGAATTTCGTCACGCCACTTATATAACATCATTTCCCAATGTCTTATAAAGCTAACCGTTGTGTCCGATTTGATTTTAAGGCATTTTTATGAACACGAGGCGTCTTTGTAGGACAAGCAGCTGCTTGCTATATGTCCCATTCATTACAATGGGGAAATACCGCAGCTAGCTTGCTACACTTTCGCCATAACTAAATTATATTTACAGTTTGAATTTCGTCACGCCACTTATATAACATCATCCCCCAATGTCTTATAAAGCTAACCGTTGTGTCCGATTTGATTTTAAGGCATTTTTATGAACGCGAGGCGTCTTTGTAGGACGAGCAGCTGCTTGCTATATGTCCCATTCATTACAATGGGGAAATATCGCAGCTTGCTCACTTTCGCATAACTAAAGTATATTTACAGTTTGAATTTCGTCACGGCATGAATATTACAGGTTCCTCAAGGTCTTACAAAGCTTAGCTAACACTTGTCCGATTTCGGATTTCAATTGAATGTATTTTTGTGAATGTCAGAGTTAGGAGGAGGCTAGCTAGCTCTCATTGATGGACTCCATCTCACTGCAGCTCTATCAATGAGACTCGCGGACAAGAGGCGTTTATTTCCCCGATTGTTTGTTTAAATAACTCAACACACATACCCATTATAAGATTAACTGGAACCTGCGGGCTGCGGTAAAAGATTGCGGGCGTAACAAGCTCGCTGACACTGCGGTCAGGGCGGCGATGTAGCAACCCAGGCAGCACCAACACCGGCACTAAACTCCGACACACAGTCGGAGAAAATTTGCAATTAGCCATCCTTTTCGTAAAAGCGGCCCATATTTGAGCTTTATATGGTTGATTTCTCGCATAAAAAAGTTTCAGAAGTGAATTTTGTAATGGAATAGCAGAGATCTGCGTGACCTAGCTAGATTCAGAAGACTACCTGATCTCAGGTCAGTTGTGTAGCCTATGTAAATGTTGGGGCGTGACCGTTCTCTTAATACACCCATGGGCAGACAAAGGTTCCGGTTTTTGGGAGGTTGACGTCAACTTCCAGCTTTGTTGGGATTCCCCGTTTTCAGCGGCAGTTTCAAAATATGAGATTTTCATAGTAAAGGGGTGTCAATGGGATTTTGAGCTTCTATGTATGTCCTATTTACCCACCGAACTGTCGTTATTCAACTATGACAGGGTAAAATCGGTTTTGCATTCTATCACCCCTTTAAAGCAAACCAAGTTTAGCCATTTTGACTGAAATGTGTTAAGTAACACTAACATCATACTGTGTTTTTTTTTATATTAGGTTATATTAGAGAAAGATGATAGAGAAGATGTGATTGAGGATGATGGGAGTGAAGACAGCAGGGAGCACGAGTGTTGCTCTGAGCACAGTGTGGAAATGAGAGCTAAAGAACTGGAAAGTAAGCAGAGTAGTGCAGACCAGTTTTTGCCAGAGGATCCAGGACTATGGCCAGATAAATTAACAGATGATCAGAGAGACACCATAGTATGCAGGCTGGCAAGTTAAGGTACAAGGTTAAGGTACAGTTGTTTTCTCTGTTATGGTACAGAGAAAACAAACAAAATGTAGTAGTAACCACAGTAAAGTAGGCTAGAGAATGTTGAGAAAGGAGGTTTGAAATGTGTGTTATCAGGCTACTCTAAGCATTACAGTTAATAGTTATTATCCTATAAACATCTAGGCCTACAGATTCATGTGTACAGAGGCCCGTATATTATATCATAGTCAGATTTATCAACCAACCCTTATAGAACTGGCCCAGGTTTGCCGCTCTGTGGTGTTTTTTGCCCCCAACTGCTCCTTCCAGGCAGCGCTACGACCGCTGCCTTCAAGGCACTTAACCCTAACCTTAACCTTAACCTTAACCCTAACCCTAACCATAACCAGTGCCTCCCAACGGTGCCTTCCAGGCAGCGCTGCCTAGAAGACACCGTTGGGGGCAAAAAACACAGATAAACAGGTTTGCCTTGGACCAGCTCTTAGTTATGCTGTTATAGTTTTAGACTGCCGGGGGACTTCCTTCCTTTGACACACTGAGCTCCTCTCTCCTCTCTCTTTCCATCTGTGTGCATCCATGTCCCAGAAATGCTTGTTACTAACCTAGCTCTGGGGAGCTTATTCCTGTTCGGCACCCTGCTACAACCTGCTATAGTCTGCTATGCTATGAACTACTACAACTACTATTTCTAGTCAGAGTTCAATTATCTTTAATGTGACTATTATTGCCACTGTTCATCACACCCCCAACCAGCACCGTCAGACACCGCCCACCAAGAGCCTGGGTCTGGCCCAGGTTTCTTCCTAAAAGGGAGTTTTTCCTCGCCACTGTTGCACTGAATGCTTGCTCTTGGGGGAATCACTGGGATTGTTTGTTCTTTGTAAATTATAGAGTGTGGTCTAGACCTACTCTATCTGTAAAGTGTCTTCAGATAACTTTTGTTATGATTTGATGCTATAAATTTAATTTAATTTAATATGGTCTTTTTTTCAGAGAGTGACCATTTTGAAGAAGCGAAGGTTGTTGATAACATGCCGACAGGTCCCTCGCCAATTCAGGTTAGTTTCAGATAATTCAGACTGTTGCTGCAGCCTCTTGAGACTCTAATACAGAGACATTAACTTCAACACTCAAGAAATGTTTGAATTAGCTTCACAGAAAGGCTTACTTTCTCTTTTCGACTCCCAAAAAAAACACAACATGCTGAGTGACCTTTGTAGATGCTGGTAACCATTGGACAGAGCCAGTTTAGCTGTTTCCATTTGTGTCCAGTCTTTATGCTAAGCTAACCTAACCAGCTGCTTGCAGCTGCTTCATACTTACAGACATACAGACGTGATTGATTGATTTATTTCTGGATCAAGACGATAAAACAGTAATCCAAAGGATAACATGCTAAATTAAAATACTTATTTCCAGCATGGTCCTTCATTGGTATCAATTAAGGAACAATAGAGAAATCTTCACAGCAGGCATCTTCATAGTCCTACGTGTTTTTTTTTACTTTGCATCACTGCATTTAAGATATGTTGCTCAATGAGAAGGACCATACTCCGCATTGACATACAGTTATTGGGTATTCAAAAAAATAAGGTATGATTTGGGGTTTTAAAGTCATAATTTATTTACTGTGTATCCATCTAAATTGAGATTGGAATTGATAAGGGCCTTTCCTTTTTTGATGCCCAGGAGAAGTATAACAATTTGATTGCATTTCTTTTGTTTTTTGGATTAAATGAAATAAAGGAATGAACGATACACATTTGTGTGCAGAGAATTTGCATATGAGAATAATAATAAAAGCAATTCAATTATGTTAAAGTTGTTAAGCTATGTAATGCAGAATAATAATTTTAATTGCACTGACAATACAATGATGGCACAGACTAATATCTGGTGTCTTAATAATGGAGAAAATACTATTCCTATCCCAATTATCCTTAAAGACTCAAAATAAGGTAAATAACTCTAAGGTCAGAGTTCTATTCCAGAAGTCTTATTGTCCCCATGAACACATGTTTTACTGAGCACTCTTCCCGAATATGTTTTTCACATTTATCTATGCTGCTGGATTCCTAATTAGTGTAAGCACAGATTTCCGAATTAACATTTTTTGGTCTGTTTTGATTCTAATATTTTTAAATAAACAAATGTTCTATAGTTTGATGATGTTATTTTGGTATCTTTTGGATCTTCGCAGAGAAAAATAATGACGAGACCTCAAGAGGTCGTCTTGGAAACTCTAGAAGATTTGGGAGATGAAGACTTTGAAAAATTCAAGTTGCTCCTGCAGCAGCGGGGGGTCCTAGAAGACTTCCCAGCAATCCCAAAGAGTAAACTGGAGAATGCAAACAGGGTGAAGACAGTGGATCAGATGTTCCAGACTTACTCTACAAACACTATTAATGTGACCAGAATAGTTTTAGTGAAGATCAATCAATTTGAGCTAGTGAAGAATTTATCAAAGACCATCTCAGAACCTGCTGGTAAGTAATCATCATTATCGATTTAAACAAAATGGATGTAACAACGATTAAACATATCACAATGACTCACATGACACAAGATCATGCACCTGTATATTACACAGACCTTAAAAAAACTTTAGCTCTGTAGCTAATGTCTCCCTCTTATCTACAAATACACATATTGTCTTGCATCTTGGCTTATAGAAAAAGCCACCAAACAAACAAAACATTGAAAGTGTCTCTAAGAACAAAAATGTATAAAACACAGGAAGACAATGCTGTTTTTGTTAGTTTTGCACAGAGTTGGCACACATTGATGTCATTGTCAGATACTGCTTGGACAACATTTAATCAATCTGTAATTAAGTTATACACCTTCTGGTTTCATGGATGCATAACTTGGACACCCAACATATCAGTTGTTGTTAAAGTCGTTCTACAATAGTTAACATATTCAGCACCGAGTTGTCAAATGAGCTGAAGACATTTCATGAATACAGAAATGTGCACACTCACATTCACTGGAACAAACACTCATTGATTTCATTGTTTTATTTATTCAGAGATTGCTGCTATGTGCCAGCGAAAAGTCAAATCCAACTCACAAAAGAAGTTCCAGTGTGTGTTTGAGGGGATTGCTAAAGCAGGAAACAAAACCCTTCTGAATCAGATGTTCACAGAGATCTACATCACAAAGGAAGGGACTACAGGGGTCAATGCTGAACATGAGGTCAGACAGATTGAAACAGCATCCAGGAAACCAGACAGACCAGAAACAACAATCAGACATGAAGACATCTTTAAAACCCCACCTGGAAGAGATGAACCAATCAGAACAGTGCTGACAAAGGGAGTGGCTTGCATCGGGAAAACAGTCTTAACACAGAAGTTCACTCTGGACTGGGCTGAAGACAAAGCCAACCAGGACATCCAGTTCATATTTCCATTCACCGTCAGAGAGCTGAATGTGCTAAAAGAGAAAAAGTACAGCTTGGTGGAACTTGTTCATCGCTTCTTTAGTGAAACCAAAGAAGCAGGAATCTACAGGTTTGAAGAGTTCCAGGTTGTGTTAATCTTTGATGGTCTGGATGAGTGTCGACTTCCTCTGGACTTCCTCAACACTAAAATCCTGACTGATGTTACAGAGTCCACCTCAGTGGATGTGCTGCTGACAAACCTCATCAGGGGGAATCTGCTTCCCTCTGCTCGCCTCTGGATAACCACACGACCTGCAGCAGCCAAACAGATCCCTCCTGGGTGTGTAGACATGGTGACAGAGATCAGAGGGTTCACTGACCTACAGAAGGAGGAGTACTTCAGGAAGAGATTCAGAGGTGAAGAGCAGGCCCGCAGAATCATCTCCCACATCAAGGCATCACGAAGCCTCCACATCATGTGTCACATCCCAGTCTTCTGCTGGATCACTGCTACAGTTCTGGAGTACGTGTTGAAGACCAGGGAGGGAGGAGAGCTGCCCAAGACCCTGACTGCGATGTACATCCACTTCCTGGTGGTTCAGTCCAAAGTGAAGAACATCAAGTATGATGGAGGAGATAAGACAGATCCACACTGGAGTACGGAGTGCAGGAACATGATAGAGTCTCTGGGAAAACTGGCTTTTGAGCAGCTGCAGAAAGGCAACCTGATCTTCTATGAATCAGACCTGACAGAGTGTGGCATCGATATCACAGCAGCCTCAGTGTACTCAGGAGTGTTCACACAGTTCTTTAAAGAGGAGAGAGGACTCTACCAGGACAAGGTGTTCAGCTTCGTCCATCTGAGTGTTCAGGAGTTTCTGGCTGCTCTTCATGTCCATCTGACCTTCACCAACTCTGGAGTCAACCTGCTGTCAGAAGCAAAATGGTGGTCTAAACCATTTAAAGACAGATCTACTATAAATTATCTACACCAGAGTGCTGTGGACAAGGCCTTACAGAGTCCATATGGACACCTGGACTTGTTCCTACGCTTCCTCCTGGGTCTTTCTCTGCAGACCAATCAGAATCTCCTACGAGGTCTGCTGACACAGACAGGAAGTAGCTCAGAGACCAATCAGGAAACAGTCAAGTACATCATGAAGAAGATCAGTGAGAATCTGTCTGCAGAGAGAAGCACCAATCTGTTCCACTGTCTGAATGAACTGAATGTACTTCAGTAGCTCTTACATACACCAATCTTTCCAGTTTCACTCCTTTCTATATTCTGAAGGTTTTTTTTACAAAAGGGTTTGTTCAGATGTCATTCATAGCCTAATTTATGTAACATTTTACATCTAAAAACATGGTAAAAATTGATTATTTTATGGCTGTTGACACCATATTCTGATTTATGCAGTGATAAAAGGAGATATCCAAAATCCCCTCCGTAAAACCCTTTGACTCTAATATGTCAACAAAATAAAAGAAGAATTTTGAACCTGGCTTTATCCAATGTTCAGTTTTCTGCTCTGGAAATGTATGCAAATTAGCGCATATTTAACAAGATAATGCTTAATTTCCATGTTTAAACATAACATTCCAGAAAACTTGTAATACAAAAAATATTTGTCTTAATATAAATAATAAAGTTTCATGGTAATATCTAATTGTTAATTTTTTTAAACTGCAGTGTCTCCCCTTAAAGGGATCTCAAAGGGGGGAACTTGTTGCTGTATATGCGCCTGGCGAGAAACTCCATTGAACTGAATCAGCGCCATTTTATGATCCAGTATCCAGTTAATATGAAACATCAATGAACACAACGCACCAGATCACAACCTCTGTATATATATTTCAGCAAAAATAATGTAGATACTGTATGTGAGTTGTCTTTTATTGTTTATGTACATATAATATCTATATTCAAACGTCTTGCCAGTACAGCACTTAACACAACTGTGAGTTTAGTTGCATTTCTGTTTGTTGAAATCTGTCATGTGTCAACACACAGTCAATAAAGTTAAATAATCAAAAAAAGCAGCCAAAAGGTCAAAAAAAGCTACAAAAACCTTTAAAAAAAGCAACAAACAGTTATATCTATATGTAAACGTCTTGCGGGTATAGTAGATAACATAACTGTGTGTTAAGCTGCATGTCTGAATGTTGCCATCTGTGTTATATGTGTCAATAAAGTTATTTTAACCCTTGTGTCTTCCTCTCGATCATGTTGTCGAACTTGTTGTCCATCCAGGTCAAAAGTGAATTTGAATTTTTTGTGCTTTTTTATGCTTTTGACACTTTTTAAAATGTTTTTGTCACTTTTTTCAACGTTTTATTTTTAAATTCATGGTCAATAAACCTCATTTATTTGACATTATACCCAATTTTTTAATTAAAAAAAAGCAGAAATTATGAATTATTTTGACTAATAGTTAAGATCAGAGGATGTTGGGTGAATCACAGACAGGTTTATGTCAAAGTTTAGTCAGGATATGGTTTTAAAACTGTTCAAACATGTTCATAAAATTGAATAAAACACCCAAAATTAAAAAGTAATCATTAATTTTACGTGCAAAGATCATCATATGGGTTCCATACAACGGACATGCATGCATCCATGTTATTTTGGGCATTTTGGTTCAAAGAAACACATTTTTTTATTATCATTATTATTATTATTATTATTATATTTTTGGGCTTTTCCACCTTTAATGGATAGGACAGCTAGGTGAGTAAGGGAGACATGCAGGAAGACTGTCACTGGTCAGACTCTAACCCTGGACCCCTGCATCGGAGGGTAAGCCTCTCAGTATACGTGCGCCTGCTCTACCCACTGAACCAACCCCGCCAC
>NC_053129.1:34833080-34948080 GCF_010015445.1 Perca fluviatilis
CATTAAGGTAAGACCCAGGTGATGAGATGTGTGAGAGGGGAAGCAAACAGTTTTTGACTGACTGCAGTCGGACATTGCAGATTCGTGCTCGTAAATGGTTTATTTGTTGCTGCCAACAAATAAAAAGTAGCAGGGTGGCAAGGCTTTCTTTTAGGGTTGCATTTGCCACCCTATGCCACCCCGGTAGATCCACCCTTGCTGACAAGTAGTAATGCTGACAGATTAATGGCTCCTTGTGGCTCAACATGTGCCGTTGTTCGGGTGCACAAACAACACGCGAAAACTGAAGGATTTCATGAATGCGGCCTGTTTTCCAACATAAAGTTGACCTGTTGCCCAGCACCCTACGCACTCCATTCAATGCCCAAGAACGAGACAAAAACACAAGAATGGTTAGCAGCCCTAAAGTTAAAAAAAATCCACCGAAGAGAGTTTGTCTGTTCTTACCATTTCATCGACCAGAAACCAACGGAGCTCCACTCAAATCCGGAGTTATTCCTTGGTTATGAACGACAACCAGTTAAGAGAAGGCAAAAACTCGGATAGGTGCAAGGATAACTTGGAGGTACAAGCTAACGTGAGTCAGACATCAGCTTCAACCAGTACCCAGTGTTGTGCCTGAATGCATTCATTGAACGATAGTTCATGAACTCGTTCATATTTTGGGGGAACGTGAACTGAACGTACCGTATTACTGCCTGATGAACGTTAACGTGAACTCCTTCATTCTGGTGTCTGTGAACGCCACGCTCTCTCAGTTTAACTTCGTCCAATAGGGGGCCAGATATCTATAGAGCCTTGCAGGCGAAAACCAGGGCTAAAACACACCGTAAACAGGCCTTCATATGTAGCAGAAAAAACACCCAATCTGGCAACACCAGCCACCAGTGTCTCACCGCCACATGGGTCATCCAATCAGAAAGCAGCGTGGAGGCTTCGTATGATCATTTAAACCAGTTTTATGACGAGGTCGCTGAGGATGGAAACATCTGACATTTCTGGGCAAACTTTGCCCGCTGGCTTTCAAAAAGAAAATCTGCACTTCAGTCACATCCACAGCAAACCACACACACACACACATCCACAGCAAACCACACACACACACACATCCACAGCAAACCACACACACACACACATCCACAGCAAACCACACACACATCCACAGCAAACCACACACACACACACATCCACAGCAAACCTGAAACGGCTCGTTGGACTGATTGGATATGAAGATGAAATCTGACGCATAGTTTCAGTGTTAAAACTGATAAAATAATTGCTGTCTGTGGTTCTATTTGGGCTGTGGCAATAATTTTGAAAAATAATAGCTCCCAGCAACATATGGAAAATAAGAACTATGAACTAGTTCATTTTTGGAACTGTGAACTTAGTTCAAAATGTTGAAGTATGAACTATGAACTGAACTAGTTCATTTTAAAATTTGTGAACTGAACTTTGAACTAGTTCATGTAGGAAGTGAACTTTCCCAACACTGCACAAAACTCATCAGGTGCAAGGATAACTTGGAGGTACAAGCTAACGCAAGTCAGACATCAGTTTCGACCAGCAGCAATGAAGTGCAGCATGAACAGGAAGAGCCTCGTAAGTAATTTGTTTATGTGACATCTTTATTTCGCATGATGGCATGCATAAACAATGAACTGTTACCGAAAATACGACTTATTCTTTTAGCAATTGTTTTTAATTAGCCTAAATGTAGCCTAATGCACCTCTTGCTGGGCATAAGTTGGCTAACAGTGTTGTGATTGTCTTCTCTGGGTGCCCAATTTAACTAACCCAGTTTGTGTTTAATTTAGTTACAGATTACAGTGCATGCACCCACTTCCACTCTGACACAACTCCGGAGACTTCATTCTTGGATCAATTCTTGAGCATTGTAAGTTAGCCTAATACATAGCTTTTTATTCAGTTAGATTCAAACCTGTATTATGCAAAGCTATGTTGGTAGGTTAACCAGAGATGATAGTGAGTTAAATGTCTACATTTATTTTCTTTTTTTAAGTTTAGGCACCCCTGGTAATTCAGTTTATCATCTGCTGGGCTTCTGAAGCAGTAACTTGCTTTGGATTTTTATTTTATTTTTTACAAATAGTGACATTTGAGATATGAAATTAGATTTATAGAATCAATGTAAAAAATGTTATATAATAACAATAATACAATAGTAGGTGCAAAAGTTACAACAGCCTGTAGATGCTTCCTCTGGCCACTGTTTAGTCCCTGGTGTCAGATTCAGAATCAGATTGATTTTATTTAAACAAGTTAACATTAACCTTGTATAAGAACAAGGAGAGATGCATTGTAGCACAAGTGCTATTTAGTCCCTTGGCAGGTCTGCACAGCAGATGATAAACTGAAATCTTAATAATGAACAGGGGTGCCTAAACTTCTGCATAAAACTGTAAGTAGTATTGGTATTCCTAAAAATAACAATTGGCCATTTTGGCCACTCCTTCGTGGTCATTCGGCCATTTTCTGATCATTTTCCTTTGGGTGACCTGTGTTGTGGGAGTTTGGTGAAAAAGCTAAAGAATTTACGTGTAGGCTGCTAATCTTTTGTTTGAAAAGCGTGCTCAAGCTGTGGTTTTGTGCTGCCTTTTTGTCTCAAGCCCATGTTGACCCTTTTGTCTCTCAGAGGTCAGTGCTCAACCCACTGCTGGTACCAACAACACACACAGAAACACACACACACACACACACACTAACACACAGACACACACACACATACTCTCACGCACACACACACACAGTCTCTCACACACATACACACACACACACACACGCACACACAGAGACACACACTCACACACACACACACACCCACACTAACACACAGAGACACACACTCACACACACACACACACCCACACTAACACACACAGACACACACACACACACACTAACACACAGACACACACACATACTCTCACGCAAACACACACAGTCTCTCACACATACACACACACCCACAGCACACACGACACACACTCACACACACACACACACACCCACACTAACACACACAGACACACACACACACACCACACTAACACACACGAAACACACACACACACCAACACACGACACACACACACACACACTCTCACGCACACACACACAGTCTCTCACACACAAACACACACACACTATCACAAACACACTAACACACACACACCCACATGCACACACAGAGACACACACTCACACACACACACACACCCACACTAACACACACAGAAACACACACACACACACACAAAAAGTAACACACACAGACACACACACACACACACACACACACACACACACACACACCCACACACACACATACACACACACACACACACACATATTTTGTGGGATTCAGTCCTGCTGCTGCTGTGAATATTCTATATATGTTGAGTCTTATTATTTCCTGTGAACACTGTACAGTATTTTGCAGACTAAGAAAACTTCTTTCCAGGAAGTTGTCAAGCTGTGTGCAGTTACAAAAGGTTGAAATCCAGCAGCCTTCAGATAGAGGGAAGCTGACGCTGAACATTTGTCCTGTAGGGTTACAGTTCGGTTCATGACTTGTGTGTTTACTGCTGCAGCCTCAATTTGACATAAGTTACGGTAAAACATGATTAGACACACACACACACACACACACACACACACACACACACACACACACACACACACACACACACACACACACACACACACACACACACACACACACACTCCCTAGCCTCAGTGTGACGTGAGTTACAGTAAAACATGATTAACAGAACGTATTCAGGGCCGAGCAAATAAGAGTTTGAGACAGAGAATAAACAATACACACACATACACACACACACACACACACACACATACACACACACATTCTCACATACACACACACACACACATTCTCACATACACACACACACACACACACACACACATATTCTCACATACACACACACACACACACACACACACACACACACACACACACACATTCTCACATACACATACACACACATTCACACACAAACACTCACACACTTCCTAGCCTCAGTGTGACGTGAGTTACAGTAAAACATGATTAACGGAACGTATGCAGGGGCCGAGCAAATAAGAGTTTGAGACAGAGAATACACAAAGCCAAAGTGCAGTTCCTCTGATGTATCTCATAAAAAGGAGCATCTCTCTTCATCCGGTCTATGCTCCTCTGTCTGCGCTTCAACCAGGAGAAGGTAAGCTGCTAGAAAGATGGATTGTTTTTATGTGTCGTGGATAACAGTCATGGCCAGTCGAATCACGAACGCTGTGTTTGAGCTCTGTTACTGGTATCTTTGTAATAAGCTGTCTGTACAATTACAAAGTTCTCAATGCTTCGGTTTGCATGTAGGGACCCTCATTATGCTACCGTTTAAGTGTGGTGATATTTTGTGCCGGAATTGTCCTTTAAAGGTATACGCCACCGTTTGTTGAAATAGTTCTTATCACGGTCTCCCCTGGCTGTAGATAGGTGGGCCAACACATTTTTTGTCTCAGTGCAAGTAATTAGGTTGTTTTTTTGTCATTTCTTGGCTCACTTTTACTCACAACATGCTAACCAACAACATAGGATTCCATTCACTACGCTAAGCTAACTAGCGGCGGCGCTGCCGGTGTTGCACCGGACTAAAACATGCACAAAAAAATGCGTTGGCCCACCTATCTACAGCTAGGGGAGACCCCACCTATCTACAGCTAGAGGAGACCCCACCTATCTACAGCTAGAGGAGACCCCACCTATTTACAGCTAGAGGAGACCCCACCTATCTACAGCTAGAGGAGACCCCACCTATCTACAGCTAGGGGAGACCCCACCTATCTACAGCTAGGGAGACCCCACCTATCTACAGCTAGAGGAGACCCCACCTATCTACAGCTAGGGGACACCCACCTATCTACAGCTAGGGAGACCCCACCTATCTACAGCTAGGGGAGACCCCACCTATCTACAGCTAGAGGAGACCCCACCTATCTACAGCTAGGGGAGACCCCACCTATCTACAGCTAGAGGAGACCCCACCTATCTACAGCTAGGGGAGACCCCACCTATCTACAGCTAGAGGAGACCCCACCTATCTACAGCTAGAGGAGACCCCACCTATCTACAGCTAGGGGAGACCCCACCTATCTACAGCTAGAGGAGACCCCACCTATCTACAGCTAGAGGAGACCCCACCTATCTACAGCTAGAGGAGCCCCACCTATCTACAGCTAAGGAGACCCCACCTATCTACAGCTAGAGGAGACCCCACCTATCTACAGCTAAGAGGAGACCCCACCTATCTACAGCTAGAGGAGACCCCACCTATCTACAGCTAGAGGGAGACCCCACCTATCTACAGCTAGAGGAGACCCCACCTATCTACAGCTAGGGAGACCCCACCTATCTACAGCTAGAGGAGACCCCACCTATCTACAGCTAGAGGAGACCCCACCTATCTACAGCTAGGGGAGACCCCACCTATCTACAGCTAGAGGAGACCCCACCTATCTACAGCTAGGGGAGACTGTGATAAGCCCTATTTCAACAAACGGTGGTGTATCCCTTTAAGGGCCTTGATCAAGGGCACCTCAGTGGTGGTAATGAGGGAGGGCCTAAGCGCTGCTCTTTCACTTTTCCCCCACCCAGAATTTATCCTGCTGGTCTGGGGTTTGAACTGGAGACCTCCTGGTCCCAAGCTCGCTTCCTTAACCCTCCCTAGGCCACCACTGCCACAGTGTGAGATGTACCTGTGCACACTGGATCCTAAATCCTTTTAGAGATGAATAGATTTACTCTACTTATTCTCCTTTTGGAAGTTCAATCATTGTATTGATCAATGTTCTTTCATATTATTTGTTATATTCATTAGTTTAATAATTGTGATGACCCCTCCCACTCATGTGAGCCGGGTAGGATGCAGGCAGAGGTGTGGTAGTCTACACCTGGTTCACATTTGCTTGATTGACTTTTTGTCCTTTAAAGAGGGCTGGAGGTTCAGTTCTGGCAATCTCTCTCTCTCTCTCTCTCTCTCTCTCTCTCTCTCTCTCTCTCTCTCTCTCTCTCTCTCTCTCTCTCTCTCTCTCTCTCTCTCTCTCTCTCTCTTCTCTCTCTCTCTCTCTGTCTCTCTCTCTCTCTCTCTCTCTCTCTCTCTCTCTCTCTCTCTCTCTCTCTCTCTCGATCCTCACATCCAGAAAAGGTTTTTATTGATTTATTTATTTTTTACTTTATTCTTCACACATTCACACACACACACACACACACACACACACACACACACACACACACACACACACACACACACACACACACACACACACACATACACACACACACACACACACACACACACACACACACACATACACACACACACACACACACACACACACACACACACACACACACACACACACACACACACACACAGGTAGCCCTATCTTTGTGGGGACCCGTCATTGACATAACCCTTACCCTAACCTTAACCATCACAACTAAATGCCTAACCTTAACCCTTACCCTGACCCTAACCATAACCTACCGGTAATTCGATCCCTAATCCTAAAACCAAGTCTTAACCCTCAAACAGCCCTTTAAACTTGTGGGGTCCTGCATTTTGGCCCCACAAATCTGTCGGGACCCACAAGGATACTGGACTCCTGGTTTTTGGACCCCACGAATATAGTTAAACAAGAACAGATACACACACACACACACACACACACACACACACACACACACACACACACACACACACACACACACACACACACACAAATACTTCCAGTGCAATCAGTTTCCTCATTAAAACAAACAATGAAGCTGAACTTTTGACCTTTTTGTCTCAGTTCACAACGATGATGCGTGCAGCCGTGGGTCTCTGGGTCCTATCAGCGGTGATCTGCGTGGGCAGAGGTCACGACAACGACCAGGCCGTCCAAGACACCGTAGCGGACGCCAGCGCCAATGGCGTCTCCCTGGTGAACGAAGCAAACAAAGAGTTTTCCTTCCGACTCTACAGGCAGTTAGCAGCTCACGCTGACTCACAGGGACAGAATATCTTCTTCTCTCCGGCTAGTGTGTCGACCGCCTTGGCTATGTTGTCCGTGGGAGCGCAGGGGGAGACGCACCGTCAGCTTTTCAGTGGTCTGGGCTTCAACAGCTCCATCCTGACCCAGACAGATGTGGACCAGGTATGGTGGAAGTTTTCTTGTAAGCAGCAGGAGTGCGTATCAAAAACACAAGATGAGACGAATTAAAGACTATTTGATTGAGAATTAAACCAAAGTTTGGGATTTATTTTACATTTGCAAATGTAGAGATAAACTGTTTCACAGGTACCACAGCACATCTGAAAAAGTCTTCTGACTCAAAACTAAATGACAAAACATCTTATAGTAAAAACTCTGTTAAAGCCACCCCTCTCCAAATATCTTTAGCATGCTGGCAGTTGAAAAAAATACCATAAACAGTCATGATGATTTTACAACCTTCTCTTCTGCTCCTGTTTCCTAACATTAGACACAACAACTGCTTAGCTCAGAAGCCAGAAAGAGACATGGTTCAGACAGTGTTACGGGCTTCTTGAGGCAGCATGGTGGCCCAATGGTTAGCACTGTAGCCTCACAGCGAGATGGTTCTGGGTTCGATTCCAGGTCGTTCTGGGCCTTTCTGAGTGGAGTTTGCATGTTCTCCCCATGTTTGCGTGGGTTTCCTTTGGGTGCCATCAAAAGCATGTACTAGGTTCTCCAGTCAGTGTCCTTGATCAAGGCACTGGCTCAGATCTAGAGTTGGTCCCCGGGCGCTGTGATTGGCTACCAATCACAGCAAAGATGACCCTTGAGGGATGGGTTAAATGCAGAGAATGAATTTCGCTACATGTATGTGTATGTGACAATAAAGTACCTTTACCTTCTTCACCTTATCTGCTAAAAGTAAACAAAATGAGAAGCTGGAGTCCTTTAACAAAAATAGCTTCAACTAGGCTCAAGGTTCACGATGCCAGCTGTTTCACTTGGAGCCTTTGAGTCTACACAAAATGTAAGAATATCTTGTAGAATATTAAACAATCATGCTAAAAATAAAATGTTGCCATTACACAGTCCTTCCAGATGTTCCTCCAGAGGGCCAACAACACATCTCAGGACGCCAGCGAAGGGACCGCCGTGTTCGTGGACAACCGCTTCAAGCCGAAGCCGGAGTTCCTGCAGACCCTGAAGCAGTCGTACCTTGCCGATGGGTTCAATGTGGACTTCACCAAAGCCACAGAAAGTGCTGATACCATCAATAAGTACGTGGAGGAGAAGACCAACGGGAAGATTGACAAGCTGGTGGAAAACCTGGATCCAGACACAGTCATGTATCTCATCAGCTACATCTACTACAAAGGTAAGAAGGTCCTGTGGGATGAGATCTCGTCAGTCTGTAATAATCTAATGTAATAACATAAGATCTAATTACATATTTTTAGGTTAAATTGAACTAATGAACTAATTGAAACTAATATTTAAAAAAAGACATGATGTGCATGAAAGTCAAAGAAGTTTACTTTAGATAAACAATTCAGTACACAGAAAATCAAATGTTTATTTGCTCAAGTAGGCCAAAGTTCAGCCATAGCTACGGTGTTAGCTTCTAGCAAAAAGTCAAGCACTGTTAGGCACTGCTTTGGCAGCATGGTGGCTCAGTGGTAGGCACTTCTGTCTCACAGCAAGAAGGTTCTGGGTTCAAACCCAGGTCATCTCAAGCCTTTCTGTGTGGAGTTTGCATGTTCTCCCTGTGCATGTGTGGATTTCCTCCGACAAGACATGCATGCTAGGCAACTAGGACTACAATTAGCAATTGGCTAACACTGGGGCATTTAAAGAAATGTTCATTAATGTCTCAGCATAGCCATCTAGCGGTATGGGGTTTAAACACAACATCAATGTGAACAGCTGTCTTACATGAATATTTTTGCACGTAAACAAAAAAAAAAAACTATATTGTATTGCTAAATAAAATATTGCGATACTCAAGTATATAAATTTTTTCTTACACCTCTAAAGTTTTGTATTATTTCTGCTCATTGTCGAACAGGAAAGTGGGCGACTCCTTTTGACCCTAAACTCACCAAGCAGGACGACTTCAACGTGGACGAGAACACCAAGGTTCACAGTTTCTCTCTTTATTCAGAAAAAAAATATTTGAGTAAACATTCGTGGTTCAGCCCAAACCTAGAGCGGGGGTCTGTTGGGAATTCTTCATTTACGAAAGATATATAAAGTATTTTTCATGCCGTTAAAACAAACCTGATAGTTGTAACTCCCTAGTTTGTTTTTGACATTGGCTGCTTTTTTCAACCATTTTGCCGTTTTTTTGAGGAGAAAAAAGGGCTGAATGGATTTGAGTCCCAGTCCAATTAAGCATCATCTTTAATTCTGTGTCTTCATGTTTAAATTGTCATTGTCCAGGTTCCAGTCGACATGATGAATCTGAAGGCTAGTTTCCACACCTTTCACGACTTCGAGCTGAGGACAAGGGTCCTTCAGCTCCCCTTCAACAGCTCCTACTCCATGCTGCTGATGTTGCCTGACGTCATGGCAACACTGGAGAACGCCATCTCCCCGAGCCACATCACCAAATGGATGAAGGCTATGACACGCAGGTTGGGAGAATCTTAATTTATGCTTCTAATATGTGGAAGGTTTGACACTGAATAAGGTCAACTTCGTCCTGTCTGATAGAGTCTGTCCTCCCCCAAAAAACTCCCCCATAAGTGGTTAGTTCCAGCATCATTCTGACCTATATTTAGGTTTGTAGTGGTGGCACCCTCTAGTGGCCGTAGTAGTTATAACGGGAGGAAAGCAGGAAGTGAGGTGATGAAGTATAAAGGCGCTGACACACCGAGCCGATAATCGCCCGTTGGACAGTCTGGCGAGGTCGGTGACTCGAGTCTGTTTGGTGTGTTCAGTGTCAGTCGGAGGAGCCGTCGGCGTTCATTTGGGCCAATTTGACTTGTTGAATCGGAGGACGGGCAGTCGGATTCAATGACCAATCTGATTGGTGGAGAGCTAACCCGGAAACGGGGAGCGGGATGAGTGTGACTAGAGTCTCTCAAAATCTGACGAAAATCTTATAAACTGACCTTTGTCGATCTGAAATGAAGACAGATTCAGCAACTGCACGGCCTATTTCTCTCTTAAAATGTTTTCAGAAACACGTTTCGGTGAACTATTTTAGTACGATATGAAATCATATTCTGAACGAAGATGCCACTGCCGGTTTTAATTTGTTGGGCCGCTTGCTGTTATGGAAACTTTTTGGACCAACTCAAGAAGGCTGATCAGTCCGACTGGCTTTTCTGCTGTGGAAATATGCCGGCTCTATACACGCTAAAAGTCCTGATTATTTACATGGAGTCTGGTGGAGATATGCTGGCTCTATACATACTAAAAGTCCTGATTATTTACATGGAGTCTGGTGGAGATATACTGGCTCTATACACGCTAAAAGTCCTGATTATTTACATGGAGTCTGGTGGAGATATACTGGCTCTATACACGCTAAAGTCCTGATTATTTACATGGAGTCTGGTGGAGATATGCTGGCTCTATACACGCTAAAAGTCCTGATTATTTACATGGAGTCTGGTGGAGATATGCGCTCTATACACGCTAAAGTCCTGATTATTTAACGATTCGTGGAGGAAATATGCTGGCTCTATACACACTAAAAGTCCTGATTATTTACATGGAGTCTGGTGGAGATATACTGGCTCTATACACGCTAAAGTCCTGATTATTTACATGGAGTCTGGTGGAGATATGCTGGCTCTATACACGCTAAAAGTCCTGATTATTTACATGGAGTCTGGTGGAGATATGCTGGCTCTATACACGCTAAAAGTCCTGATTATTTACATGGTGTCTGGTGGAAATATGCCGGCTCTATACATGCTAAAAGTCCTGATTATTTACATGGAGTCTGGTGGAGATATGCTGGCTCTATACACACTAAAAGTCCTGATTATTTACATGATGTCTGGAAGTAATATGCTTGTCTCTGCATAAAAGTCCTGATTATTTACATGGAGTCTGGTGGAAATATGCTGGCTCTATACACGCTAAAAGTCCTGATTATTTACATGGAGTCTGGTGGAGATATGCTGGCTCTATACACGCTAAAAGTCCTGATTATTTACATGGAGTCTGGTGGAGATATGCTGGCTCTATACACGCTAAAAGTCCTGATTATTTACATGGAGTCTGGTGGAGTTTGGTGATGGTGATTTCGGGGCTGTTTCATGTTAAACTAAAAGGATCTTACTCTTTAACTAAAAGGTCTATCTCTGTAGGGATCCTTTCCATAATGTTGTCAGACACTTAGAATAACAATGTGAGTCTGTCAGTGATAAAAACAGCATATCACTGTTTAAGGCCCTCATAGCCAAATGAAACTCATGCCCTAGTCAGATTCACTGAATTGTCTTTCCCCCCCCCCCAATGTTTTAGGAGACATGATGTATATATTCCAAAGTTCTCCATCAAGACTTCCTACAAACTGAAGGACGTGCTGCCAGGAATGGGAATGACAGACATGTTTGGTGATCATGCAAATTTGAGAGGCATTTCAGAGGAGCAAGGACTGTCAGTCTCAGAAGTATGTTATCAGATCATATGTTTTATGTTATTTCACACATATTCCATTCGTCTGTCGTCTCACTTTCTCTGCGTTGCACCGCAGGTCGTGCACAAAGCTACGCTGGACGTGGACGAGGCCGGAGCCGAAGCTTCAGGTGCCACAGGCATCAGCCCCATAGGGGTGTCTTCCATCCCCGTGTGGAAGTTCAATCGTCCATTCATGGTCATCATCACTGAACGTAACACAGAGAAAATCCTCTTCTTGGGCAAGATCATCAACCCAACCATCTGATGCATCATCACTTTGTGTTTGCTCGAGCACAGCTGTTGCATCTCAGATAAAGGAGTCAGAAAACCTTGTTTGTTGTGTCTTGCGTCATTGATTGTGTAAACAGTTTTTATATAATGATCTTTGAAGGTAAAACAATGTAGGGATGAAATATGATCAACTTCCATAAGCATTTGGTATTCATTTATAACAGATCAGATTTTAAAAATACAATGGAGCTCAATAGTGACCGCCCACTTTTTGAACCACTCTGGTTCTGGCAACAGTGGCAGAAGTATTAAAATCCTTTACTTAAGTAAAAGTACTACTTCCACACTGTAAAAGTACAAGTCCTGAATTGAAAGTGTTATTTCAGTAAAAGTCTGTAAGTATCATCAGGAAAATGTACTTAATGAAATTTTGGAAACTGGAAACTGGAGACTTGAGAAAATGAATTGGATTTATAAAGTTGACGGGACACAATAAAACTAGAAACACACACACACGCAGACACACACACAGACACACACACACACACACACACACACACACACACACACACACACACACACACACACACACACAGAGACACCCTGTCTGATCTGCTGGTCACTGAGCAGTATATATATATATATATATATATATATATATATATATATATATATATATATATATACAGTACTTTATTTATAAATATATATATATATATACAGTACTTTATTTATAAAGTATATAAATTATATATCTCAATCATCAGTAACGAGTTGGGAGAATTGGACCAGCAATTCCAAGGGCCTGCATCCATAAAGTGCAGTACTGTCAATACAGTAAATAGTCTTACAGTTTTTTTCGATTGCTAAACGACAGTGGGCACAACTGGAGTCACATGTGCAAAACTCTAACTACAGTCTCCACAGCAGCAGTTGATGTGGACCAAACTCTAGTTCATTTTTCATTGCACTTATCCCCTGACTTTAACCACAACGTGCACAACACTGTAGATTTACAGCACTGTGTTCAAATGCTAACACACTGCTGTCAACACTGTTAACCACACATTCAAAACAGAATAGATTTCAGTCTGGTGCCTATCAAACACTGCTGATTGCAATTTTAGCTGAAAGCCTAAGCAGGTGTCTTGTTTTAGACTAGTTAGTGAACATATATGGTATTTATACAGAGAAAGATCAGAAAGTCTTTTTTTGTATACAAACACCAAATAAGAATGAAACAATTCTACACTGTACCGTTTGAGAGAAACTGGTAAAAGAGCAAAGATACCAACATGTCCAGGTAAGATGTCTGAGGTTACATACACAGCTATAAAAAAAGTGAAAAACACTATATCTTTACAATAGTCAAACTGTGTTCTTACTGTTTTTCAGAAAGTAATGGAGGTGAAAGCAATAGAAACACCACATTCATTAGTATTTAGAGATGATGCAGACATCCAATGTGATGAAGAAAACTTGCCACATGATGCTGAGAGAGGCAGGATTAGTCACACTATTCTTTGGTACTGTTACGTATGTACCTTTAGTTTTTTTACCCAGTAATTCCATAAATTACTAGAGACAAAATACTTTATTGATGAAAACTGCTGATTTTCATTCCTTCTTGTTTACCTTATGTAAAAACTGGTATGCTATACAATCTATATTTTTTCCTTAAATAAACTGTTGAGTAGTGTCAAGTCACTCAAATTGTTCAAACTGTAAAGATGAAAAAGTTTGTAATTTGTGTATTGGTGTTTGATGCTAGTGTTTTTACCCTCAGTGTGTCCTGAGTGACAGTGTGTGTTATCTCAGTGAGGCCTGTGCATACTGTTTGAGACGTGTGTTAAGAGTTGTGTTGCTTTGAATGAGTTTTGCAGGAGATGTGAACTGTTTAGCTCAGGTGACTGTAGGTAGTGCAGACTGTAGTTTGAGTTTTGCACATGTGACTCCAGTTGTGCCCACTGTCGTTTAGCAATCAGAAAAAACTGTAAAGGTGGTACATGGGAGCATAGAAACAGTGTCTGATAAACAGTAGTACATTACAGTAAAGAAGGATGATGAAATATTACATCCATAGATACTGTATTCTAATTGGTTCATGCTCCACGCTAATTGGTTACAATGAATCTCGTTATCTTGAAACTTTCATGATCTAAACATGGAATATTGTTTGTCTGTTTCCATACAACTATACATTAAGAGTAATGCAACAGTTACTTATCATTTGAGCAGTTGTATCAATTGATAGTTAGATGATTGTAATGAAATGAATAGACAATCATCTGAAATGTAATGTGTGAATTGCTTTTTGAAATAGTAGTACTTTGATGTTAAGTTGTGTCATATTGAACAGATGATCTTTGTTAAATGAACAAATGATCTCAGGTTTATGTGTATTGTATCCAAGCAATTGAAAAAAGTGTTAGAGTTTTGAAAAACGTGCATTTTGATCATTGGTTGTGAGTTTTGTGTCTAGAGTTTTGAAAAATGATGTCAAGGTTCTGAAATTAGTGCCAAAGTGATTGTAAAAAAATTGTAATTTACAAAGACCCAACATTTCCCCACCACAAGAGCAAGCATTTGGTGAGACAATGGTGAGGAAAAACTTCCTTTATGTAAACAGGCAGAAACCTGCCACTGCCAGTCTGATGCCACCATCATCTGTCCTGGACCAGTTGGCAACACATATATTATAATAATGAATAATAACGAAGAAGAAAACAAGGACGATTTATTTGTCCCATTTTGCACATATCATAAAGATACTAAAAGGCGCTGTGTATAAAACTGTCATCAAACCTTTACGATCCAATTGATAATGTTTAATACTGTCTGTTAATCTTTGACTTCAGTTGTTCCTTCCAAAGTTCAGAGCTGCTCTGTGATCACATTTCTTTGAAGAACTCTTCAGTCTGAAGATGAAGACAGAGAGTTGGTAAAGGTAAAGGTAAAGTAAAGTAACCAGGTTTCCTGGTTGAAACTGTTGAACATCGACTTCATGCAAATTATTTTCACCATCAAAAGGTAACGTAAATAAAAGTTTTCCGCCATTTTGTTGTCAGCAAGTGTCAGTTTTAAAGGGATCTTATAATAGTAGAGATGGTTGCAGAAGTGAAGTGTTAAATTGTTGAACATGGATGCAGTTCTGTATAAACTGGATCTGTATTTTTCTGGTCACTCAGTGTATTTTGTCAGCTGAAATTTAATAGACAATAATATAAGTCAACATTGGAAGATACAGACGACATTTTACCTAGACATTACATTTATATATCGCCAAATTGCTTTTTCAATTATGTGAAGTTTACGTTACATGCTGAAAAATGCAATTGTTGCCTGAATTATTTTCAGAGGCAATCTTTTTTGAGTTACAGTTTTTTCCGATTGCTAAACAACAGTGTGCACAACTGGAGTCACATGTACAAAACTCAAACTACAGTCTGCACTACCAACAGTCACCTGAGCTAAACAGTTCACATCTCCTGCGGCTCGGTGCAGCCAAACACTATGCACAGGCCTCACTGAGATAACACACACTGTCTCTCAGAACACATAGCATACCAGTTTTTACATAAGGTAAACAAGAAGGAATGAAAATCAGCAGTTTTCATCAATAAAGTATTTTGTCTCTAGTAATTTATGGAATTACTGGGGAAAAAAACTAAAGGTACATAACAGTACCAGAGAATAGTGTGACTAATCCTGCCTCTCTCCAGCATCATGTGGCAAGTTTTCTTCATCACATTGGATGTCTTCATCATCTCTAAATACTAATGAATGTGGTGTTTCTATTGCTTTCACCTCCATTACTTTTTTGACCTTTTACCTGGACATATTGGTATCTTTGCTCTTTTATCTGTTTCTCTCAAACGGTACAGTGTATAATTGTTTCATTCTTATTTCGTGTTTGTATACAAAAAAGACTTTCTGATCTTTCTCTGTATAAATACCATATATGTTCACTAACTAGTCTAAAATAAGACACCTGCTTAGGCTTTCAGCTAAAATTGCAATCAGCAGTGTGTGATAGGCACCAGACTGAAATCTATTCTGTTTTGAATGTGTGGTTAACAGTTCTGACAGCAGTGTGTTAGCATTTGAACAAAGTGCTGTAGATCTACAGTGTTGTGCACGTTGTGGTTAAAGTCCTGGGATAAGTGTGTAGAGTTTTGAAAACTGTGTTCAAGCAATGAAAAACGAGCTAGAGTTTGGTCCACATGAACTGCTGCTGTGGAGACTGGAGTTAGCGTTTTGCACATGTGACTCCAGTTGTGCCCACTGTCGTTTAGCAATCGAAAAAAACTGTAATAAAGTGCTATATTTTTGAATTGCAGAGTTGCAGAGAGGTATCATGTTATAGGTGTAACAGAGGTTTCAAGGGTCATACATTTGATTATCTTGAATGTTTGACATTTACTGTCCAACGTCCAGTGAAAAGACTTTGAAGGTGTTAACAGGCGGGATAGATTCTGATCAAGAGATTTAAAAACAACCATTAAATGTTTAAGCATGTGTATGTTCATGGTAAATGTACTTATGTAACTAAGCTGAAAGCTGCAGCAAACAGAAAAGTAAAGAAAAAGTTTTTAATAAACAACAACCAGGATCTTTGTGCTACATATACAAATATCATCATATAAACTACATAGTGAATCAACGTCAACAACAACAAACATTAACCATTGTAACATTAAAAAAGGCCACTAGGATAGCGTTTAAACTTAAGCTTTACCACAGCAATTTATTTCTTTATCTCTGCATTTTGTATTTAGTCAGACAGATTTTACATGCACACTCAATCTCTCAATTATTACTTTTTAACTGTAGATGATGTTGTCAATGTGCAATATAAAGGTTCAAGCTTATATTTTAATAACATACTTATCATTGACTGCAATTAGAATATGGCCAATATAAAACATAAAATAAAGTACAACAGCTATATCAGAACACTAAAACCAGATTCCTGATTCCAGATCAAATATGCATTTCGCAAAAGTTATAGTAGAACAAAGTTGCCAATATTACAGTTTGTAATAGGCCGTGATTTATAATTGTATTATCATCAACATCTGTTGGATTTAATTCCTTGTTCTTGGTTAGATATTGATAAAACAATTAAAGAATGTTGCCACCATTTGTGGCATTTTTTTATTGCAGTGCATGAAATATTACAGTTTTATTTATTATATGAACTTAAAGTTGAAGTCTCTTTGTCTGTGTTAGGGTACACGAAGACAGGTGCAGGTTTAACGACAGTTTTGGCCTCTTATATATCCAAAAACTGCCCTGTTTGAGACCAAATAAATGACTCCTTGTACTTATCCAGCAGTCTTTATGAATGCCACTTCTTACATTTGATTCTGATATTGTTGTTTGTTGTATTGTCTGTTTTATGGTTTACACAGACGAACAATGAGGAAATAAAACACACTTCTGATTGGCTGACAACTACCACCTGTTGAACGGGTTTTGACGTCACAGATATTTTTTTAAACTTGATCTGAAGTTATAAGGGTTTAACAACATTCTAGGATCAGATGCACACAGACACCAGGACAGATGAGGAAGAAATGTAGAAATGAGCTAAAGAATAAATATTGTAGAAGGATTTACATGTAAGGTTGTTTGTGAAGTAAATGAAGTAAAGATGAAAATATTGGAAAAAAGTGAGAAAATGCCTACGTTTTTTGCATTAAATTGAGCAAAAATCATGTAGAAATGTGTTTTAAGAGTTATTTCTTCAGTGGATGTTGTCAGCAAATGTGTTCTGTGTATCTGGAATGCTTTTTTCACATTTTTCTGATAAAAAATGAAGGTTGCATACACTAAAATGGCCACAATTTTTTTTGGCGATATTTCCGGCAGAGCAGACCCTCCAATTATTGGTTCTTAGGGTCAAAGTTAACAGAAAAAACACAAATAAAAAGTATGGCAGACCATGTCAGGTTCAACCTGGTTAAATGTCATGACGTCATGTCCGGTTGCAGGGGGTGAGCGTGTGTAACGCCAAGGACGCTGAACTCCTAAAACAAATTAAGAAATAAAGGTTCCAAAGTTTCCTCCTGACTAAGAACTATTGATGTAAAGGAAACTTAGTCTAGTAAGACGAGGAAAAGGATTACTGGATGCCGAGGAAAAAAGCACCGCAAGTTTCCTCAAACCCTGTTGTTACCTCACCTGTTCCAGCTGGGAGAGGATCAGATGAGAGTGAAATGGAAAGTGACGCTGCGCAGGTGAATAAAGCTTAATTAGCTGCCTTAATCCGTGCAATAATAAAGGAAGAAATAAATGAGGCAATGCAAAAATTACAACCTCAGTTTGATGCACTAAAACTCGGACTAAAGGACTGTAAAGATAAACTCGTCGATGTGGAGTCAGGCTTGTCCGGCATGCACGACAGAATGGATGAAGCGGAGCGCGTGTGTAAAGCTCTCCAGAAAGAAAACAAAGAACTGAGGGATAAAACTGAAAAGCTGGAGAGCCACAGCCGAAGATTTAACCTCCGAGTGTTTGGCCTTGATAAAGATATGGAAAAAGGAAAACCCACCGAATTCATGGAGTCCTTTTTCAATGAAGTATTTAAAGATAAAAAGCTGCTGTATAAACCCAAAGTGGAAATTGCGCACAGAGTGGGGCCTGTTACAAAACATGGTTCAAGACCGATGATCGTCAGGATGCAGAGGTATCTGGCCAAAGAGGCTATTTTACAAATAGCAAAGCAAGAAAAAGTCCTGCATTTTAGAGGGATGAATATCAAAATCTTTCCTGATCTAACAGCAGAAGTGTCCAAAAGAAGAGCGCAGTTTAAAGATCTGAGAATGAAACTACATCAGGCAGGAATAAAACATGGTCTGATTCATCCTGCGACACTGATTATAACATTTAATGGAGACACAAAATACTTCCAAGATCAGAAATCCGGAGACCTCTACTACAATCAAATGATTAAACCGACGCTGTCTGGTAATTAAGTTGGCTATTGATGAGACTTTGCATCAGGAATAAGTGCATCAGATGCAGGTATGACGAATGGAACTGAATTGAAAATTGCCTGACATACATCTCGAGGAGTTGGGAATTAGAATATGGACATAAACTTGAGGACATAATATATTGTATAATTAATTCTATAGCCTATATATTATGTTGATCCATCTATTATTGAATGGCTAAATAAAATTCAGGAACTCAAGGAAAACAACTTATGTTGATTAAATATGATTACAGTGGAAAACTAAAATACAGCTGAGTCGTTTCACTAAGGGCTGTTGATTTTTGCCTAAGTTGTTAGTATTATAAATATGTCCGATAAGATATTTTGCAGGAACTTAAGGAAATGGAATTCAAGAGGAGCTCAGCTCACTTATTATTGCAACCTTGACAATTAGAGTGGCAATACAAATTTGTATGTTTGAGTTTATGTGTATGAATGTATATATGTGGTTTAATTTAGTTATTTTTTGTAAATTGTTTTGCTCCGACATAGAATCTAAAAGTATGAGTCCAAAGAAAGATATTGATCTTGGGTATGTTACATAAACTACCAAAGAAAGGTCTTAAAATTGCTCATATTAATATATGCAGTCTCAGGAATAAATTGATTGATTTAACTGATATACTGCAGCTAAATAACTTGCACATATTGGCAGTGTCTGAAACTCATTTAGACTCTACATTTGATGATGCAACTTTAATGATAGATGGATATAACATTTTTAGAAATGATAGGAACGCATATGGAGGAGGAGTTGCTATCTATATTCAACATCATATACCTGTCAAAGTAATAACAGAATTAATGTATTCTAGTATTGAAGTACTTTGGTTAAAAGTTAGTCTGAAACATCTTAAGCCAATACTTATAGGATGCTGTTATAGACCTCCAAATGCTAATAGTGAGTACTTGGATAAAATATGCGATATGCTAGATCATGCAAGTAGTATGAATCTTGAAACCTACTTAATGGGTGACTTCAATATAGATTGGAATTATTCTGACTGTCCTAGGAAAATCAAATTAATGAGCACAGCAATGGCATGTGGACTATTACAGGTAATTAATAAACCAACTAGAATATGTATAAAAAGGGATGGTACTCAATCCGCTTCCTGTATTGATCACATGTTTATAAATAGACCAGAACTTTGCACAAATTGCTTATCTGTGCCAATTGGTTGTACTGACCATAATCTTATTGCAATTGTAAGGAAAACAAAAGTTCCTAAATCAGGTTCAAAAGTAATAATGAAAAGGTCATTTAGAAGATTCAATCTATTACAATATGAAGATGATGTTAGAAATGCAGATTGGTCAGAGGTATTTTTACAAAAGGATCCAGAGAAAGCATTTCAGCTTTTTGATCAAACCTTAATGACATTGGTAGAAAATCATGCACCAATAAAAAAGTTTACTGTTCGAAATGTCAACACCCTTTGGTTAGATCAAGATTTCAAAGATCTTATGAAAGAGAGAGATCTAGCTAAACAAGCAGCAATCATATCTAAGCTCAAATCGGACTGGCAAATATATTGTAAATTTAGAAATCTTGTAACTAAGTTAAATAAGAAGAAAAAGAAATTGTATTATAGTAAGAAAATTATAGAAATAAAACATGATAGTAAACAATTATGGAATACATTGAATAATATATTAAGAGAAAATAATAAATCAATTCCAGTTTATTTAGAAAATGAAGGTGAATTTCTTACTAAACCTAGTGATATAGCGAATCATCTTAACGATTATTTCATAAAGAAAATAATTAATCTTAAAAATACTACACAGATACACAAAACAGATTTATCAAATACATTGATAAATAATATAATGGAAGGTAAAACATGTAGCTTTAAATTCAAGAATGTTAGTAGTTCTAGAGTGGAATTACTTCTGATGAATTGTAAAAACAAACCACCTGGTATTGACTATCTTGAATATAAGTTGCTTAAGCCAATAGTTTCAATCATTGCTCCTATTGTTGCTCATATAATTAATATGTCTTTTATGGATAATATATGTTTGCAAGCATGGAAAATATGTAAAGTTGTGCCAATACCTAAAAATAAGAAAATGGCTTTTTCTGGATCAAACAGTAGACCAATAAGTTTATTACCTATACTTGGCAAAATAATGGAAAGAATTGTTTATGAACAGATTCAGTCTTATTTTTTAAATAATGATTTAATTACACATTTTCAGCATGCATATAGAGGAAAACATTCAACAGCCACTGCCCTGACTCAGATGGTTGATGACTGGTTCAAGGATATGGAGGTAAGGAAAATAATAGGTGTTGTAATGCTTGATTTTACTGCAGCATTTGATATAATTGACCACAACTTACTGTTAAAAGATTTTGAATATTACGGTTTTTCACAAACTTACTTTGTTACTTGACAGACAGAAAACAACTAGTTTATTTTAATGGAAGTTTTTCGAAGGTAAGGGTGGTAGAACATGGCGTGCCTCAAGGAAGTTGTCTTGGGCCACTCCTATACACAATCTTTACCAATGATCTTCCATCTGTTTTAGATAAAGCAAGCATTTCAATGTTTGCTGATGATTCCACTATATATTTAGCAGGATCTGATATTGGTGATTTAAATATAAAACTACAGAGAGAGCTACAGTCAGTTGTGGACTGGATAAGGAGTAACAAATTAATTCTTAATGTATCTAAAACTATGTGTTTAGTGGTTGGAACTCATTTTTCTTTACGTTCTAAACCGAAACTTGAACTCCGTATACAGCAGAATTTTGTGGAGCAAAGAGAAGAGGTTAAACTTTTGGGAGTGATGATTGATAACAGATTGTGTTGGGATAGACATGTTCAGAAACTGGTAACTAAAATGGGCAACACTTTGTCTGTTATTAAAAGGTGCGCAAAACACTTTACACCACAGACCATTAAACAAGTACTTTATGCTTTATTTTTTTCACACCTTGATTACTGTTCTGTGGTTTGGTCCAGCACTTCAGCAATTAATATAAAGAAACTACAAGTGATTCAGAATAAAGCGGCACGTGTGGCTCTCTCATGTGGGTTTAAATCTAATGTTGATAAAATGCATGAAAACCTCTCATGGTTTAAAGTTAAAAATAGATTGGTGTATTCACTAATGTTTTTTTTATATAATGCACATCATTATCCAACGAGGCATGCAGTAGGAGGTAGTTTTATTTTACCTAAAGTGAAAACCAAATCAATTCAACGTTCAGTTAGGAGCAATGTGTGAATGGAACTCTCTCCCAAATACTATTAAACAACAAAACACTCAGTATGGTTTTAAAAAATCACTTAAGATATATTACCTTCAAAGAGAATTCAATATTTAATATCAATTTAAAAAAGATTTCAATATAGGGCTTTTCCATTACATATTATTTTTGAAATGGATCTATTCGGAGTAGTGTAATTTTTATTTAATTTCTTTATTTATTTATGTTTGTGTGATTACTGTGTTAACTGTAAAGTATGATTTGTATTTTCAAATGTTGTGAAATGTGAAATAATGTCTTGTGTGTACGGTGTGTAATATAATATTGTAAATTGTATTGTCACATGATAGATTGTAGGACCCCAGGAAGAATAGCTTTTTAGCTGATGCTGAAGCTAATGGGGATCCAAATAAAACAAACAAACAAAAACCCATTTTATAAAGCTTTTGAGACTTTGGCTCCCCGACTAAGAGGAATTACCGTATAGTACAGGAGAAGCTCACAGGCAGTTTGGACTTACATTAGCTGTTTAGGTTTAATGACTAATGTTAACTAGCATGCTAGTGATCAGTAATTAGCCTGTGCCTATGTTATCTCCTTACATATACCTACGCTCTCCGTCTCTGTAAGATTGGGAATGATTGAGATTTCTCTCGGCACAGCTACCAGAAGACTTCACACTTTCAGACAGGTTGCTCACGTCACATTAGGCTCGTTGGAGATGAAGTGCGCCTCGCCTGTAAAGTAGACGAGAGCAGGCGGCAGCAGCGGGGGCGGTGACAAAAGTCCGCTCTCAAATCCGACAGTTTTCCAGCTGACTCCAGCAGCCTTCAGGCTGAACAGGAAGTGACACAAACACTGTGGTCCGTTCGGATCCGATTCCGATTTAATAAAATTATATCAGATCCATATATCTGCTCCTACACAGTCTCCAGCTGGTTTTATTATGACAGAGTAGCTGTCAAAATTCTCTACATGCGATCTGTTGCTGATTTTAATCACCAACAGACTGTAGGTGATCCGTAATCTGAACAGATTTAGTCTCTCTGACTTTTAAACGTAACTATCAGCCTCACAACATGTGTTCTGTACAGAATAAGCTTTTAAATCAGACAAATAGCAGTTAAAATCTCTCCAATTCAAAATCAATAAAAAGTTTATATAAAACGTCATCATGTTGAGTCGATTCTGAACCAATCAGCTGTTCGATCAGCTGAGAGGCCGGCGTTTCCCAGCATGCCCTGGGTCCACCTGCGTCCGCCTGCGCTACCTGCGTCTCAGAACTGCGGCCGCCTTGGTCTCGTGAGATTATCGTTGCCCACGTGTGCATGACGTCAGAGCAATTCGGGATCAAGTCGGACACAAATCTAACCGGCATGCATTGGGCGCCGATCGCCGGTGATCGATTCTGCGCAGATCTGGCTCATCTCCAACGAGCCTATTCTCTCAGTTGGAGGCTGCGCAGTAAAGCTGGCCATCACCGGAAAAGAGCTTCTAATAGCCTTCACTGGTCTCCGTCCAGAGACACGGGGTCTATTGGTCCATTATATACTGTCTATGACCCCACCCTCGTGTGTGTGTGTGTGTGTGTGTGTGTGTGTGTGTGTGTAGATTGCATTATCGGAATGGAGGCGAGGGACTCCGCCCAGCGGAAGAGAAATAGTCTGAGGGAAAGGATAGATCTGAAAAGGAAGAAAAGAGCAGCTTCGTCTCTGCCAGGGTTTCCTCGACACATGAAGGAGGAAAGAGTCTGTAAATAAACCCGAAGTGAGTCCAGCAGGTGAGATCCATAGCGTCCCCTAAAACACATTTTGGTTTGGGATAAAGTTCCTTTAACCCTTGTGTTGTCTTCGGGTCAAATACAGTGGCGGTGCGGGGCAAATGTGACCGAGGAAGCAGTGAGCTTAGTACGTATGCTTGCTCCATCGTATGTCTGACAAATGAGCTTAGTTTCAGGATTGTAGTTGGTAGTGCCCGCATCACCACAGCAGTTATGGCTTCAGCATCTCGTTCAAGGCTGACGTCACAGAAACCAAGAAACCGCCCACATATCATTCCCTTTTCATTTACGTAGCGGATAATGACAATTGTCTTGTCAATTGGCACTTGCATTATATGTCTGTGTTTATTTCTTTATCTATTTCTTCCTGAATAACATGAGCAGCGCTCTCTATTATGTCATTCTGAACTGTCTTTGACACACCCGTAAATGTTGTAGCTGATGCTAGGCGGGTCCAGGTACCGTTCGTTCATTTGTTTTTGCTGTCACATATGAAAACGAGAAAACAACTCCTTTTTCCGTTTTTCCGTTTTTTTAGAAAAACGAAAAAACAAAATTATGACTTGATTTTTGGTTTTCCCGTTCTTGCGCGGAAATCAGAAAAACCACTTGATATTCCGATTTTCCCCTGTGGGTGGGTGGTGAAATCGATGATTGGCAGGATATATTCATTGTTTTCAAATTAAGAGTTTTCCAAACTTAGTATTTTATTTTAGAAAATTAATAGTCTATATGTAAAATTAATGGTCTATATGCATGCTTTTTGTCACCCAATTATTTGGCTTAACTGACAGAAAAAATCTGTTGAAATAGCCTAAATGTAAACATGTTCACGCATTGACAGACAAAAGGCACAATCTATTTTTGTAGGATAGATGGATAGATAGATAGATAGATAGATAGATAGATAGATAGATAGATAGATAGATAGATAGATAGATACTTTATCGATCCCCAAGGGGAAATTCAAGGTTCCAGTAGCTTAAAGACATCACACACAACATACACATACATCACAAACAGGATCATAAAAAAAGCAACTCCACATTAATAGCATGGACAATGATATAAAAAAACTAAATAAATAAAAAAAATTATAATACTAAATAAATAAAAAAATCCACATGACTGTACTAAGGGATGTATAAGCATGAGACGCTTGCAGTGACAGGGCAGGGACTGACCCTGTGATTCAGTATGAGAGTGTGTGTCATGGTGGTAGTGCAAATAGGTCCAGTAGTGCAAGGATAAAGTCTAGAGACCAGCATTAAATATGGACAATATAAGAGATCAAAAGTCAATATTAGAGGTTTGAAGTATTAGGGTTACTGCCATTTTTCATGTATTAAGTTATGTTAGACCTCAGTCCAGGCTGGTGGGAGGAGGGAGGGAGGGATTGTGCATATATGGGCTAATATAGCCAGTAAACGGTGTAAACAGTAAACAGTGGGCCAGTGGACAGTCAGTCAGTCCCTGCCCTATCACTGCAAGCGTCTCATGCTTATACATCCCTTAGTACATTCATGTGAATTTTTCATTGGATTTTTTTAATTTATTTAGTATTTTTTATTTCATTGTCCATGCTATTAATGTGGAGTTGCTTTTTTTATGATCCTGTTTGTGATGTATGTGTATGTTGTGTGTGATGTCTTTAAGCTACTGGAACCTTGAATTTCCCCTTGGGGATCGATAAAGTATCTATCTATCTATCTATCTATCTATCTATCTATCTATCTATCTATCTATCTATCTATTTTTGACTGGGAACAAAAAATTGGTTAACATGACTTTGAACACAACAGGATTAAACGATGAGATGGGTCTTCCCCTCTCCTACAAAAACAGATTGTGCCTTTTGTCTGTCAATGCGTGAACATGTTTACATTTAGGCTATTTCAATAGATTTGTTCAGTCAGTTAAGCCAAATAATTGGTTGACAAAAAGCATGCATATAGACTATTAATTTTACAGGCTAACAAATACAGTGTGGGTAAACTCTTAATTTGAAAAACAATGAATGCATATCCTGCCAATCAGATTTAGCACCACCCACAGGGGAAAATCGGAATATCAAGTGGTTTTTCTGATTTCTGTGCAAGAACGGGAAAACCAAAAATCAAGTCATAATTTTGTTTTTTCGTTTTTCTAAAAAAACGGAAAAACGGAAAAAGAAGTTGTTTTCTCGTTTTTTCAATTTCATATGTGACAGCAAAAACAAATGAACGAACGGTACCCTGACCTATGCGCCCTGCTAGCGTTGTGTCAAACTCGGCGACAGCTTGCACCAGAGCCGCGGGAACATATTTTGAATTGGGGGTGCTGACAAAGATTTCAGCCTAAGTCAACCACCACACACCAAACTGCAGCCATCACAATTTATTGAACTGTATAGAGATTCAATTCATATAAATATCCAAGACCGTAATTAGCCTGCCGTGGGCTACTGATCCCCAAACACCGGGAAATAATAGACCGTTATCGCTATTCAACCAAGATACATTTATTTCATACCCATACTGTCAAGATGAAGACAAAATATCTCTATTTATTAAAACAAAGGCACTTCGTGGTGTCCAAACAGTACTAAGGCTTCGCTAATAAAACTGGAACACAGGTACATGCTCCACAAGCAAAAAAACAAAAACAAGAATAAAGTCCAAAATCCAAGACAGAACAAACCAGGCACGGGTAACGCAGGATATCGGCACAAAGCTACAGCAATGGTACAGAATATGGCTACTACAAGCTCAAACACTGAGCCACAAAACACAAGGGTATAAAACACATCACTGAATTATATTAAATCAAATCAAAGTGAAGCCAGTCAGTCCTGACATAAACACTGAAATATAGAAATGCAGCCTTAAGTTTTTGTGGCACAGCAATAGCAAATTAAAGGCATAAAGATATTAGGCCTGCGTGTTAAGCTGGGTCTAATAATTTTATAACAATACGGTAGGATAATTAAAAATTGGTGTGACCTCATTCTGGTTTTCCAATACGTAGCTTTACACAAGTGTAAAAAAAAACACAATTATCTCCAATAATTCGTATAAACTTCCAGTTGAACTGTTACTGAACAGTTGATAAATCATGCCATTTACTACACGGCGGCAGCATGATAATAAACCAGCATTATTACCTTGTGTTGCAGTCATAACACTAAAAATAAATCCTCATCTCCAAAACGTCTAGCAGGAAAAGTGTAAGCCCGAGGCTGGCAGCACTGAGCTGATGTTGATGTTCCCTCTGCGGCTAGCCTGGTGCGGCTAGCTTGGTGCTGCTAGCCTGGTGCTGCTAGCCTGGTGCTGCTAGCTTGGTGCTTAGCTTGGTTTACGAGATTAGCTCCCTCGTCGTCTGTTGCTAGCAGGGTCGCTACTTCATTCAGTTACAGTTGCTGAGTTTTCTGCCTCCGGTCCTTTACGCTTTTTAGCTTGTGGTTAATCTATAAAGAAATCCAAAATGCGCTTTTGTGCCATGGCTAGCTCGCTAGCTAACTTCTGTACTGTTGACCAGCCGGGAAAGTTTCCACAACTATCTTCACCACTCAGGAATGATCGTCAGAGGCACGGCGCGCCTCGCTCGCTTCAGTTGTATCTCAAAAGCAAGTTATAGTAATTTTTAACAAGAAACTCCAGATCACCATCCATTGTGTAAACTTGCTGTTAACTGACTGTTAGCTCAGCTGACGGACGCCAGTCGGCACCGCTGCGTAGTAGCGTACTGTTACCATAGTTACGCATCTGTCTGAGGCATGCGATTGGTGAGAAGCCAGGTTCAACCTGGCTTCCCTGTTTTTTTTATTTATGATAAATTGACCATTCAATGTCGAGCTCGGTCAAATCTAGCCTCAATCTGATTGGCTGAAAATATTATTTTTTTCTCTAAGGGAGGCCAGGAAAAGCTGGCCTCCTTTGAGTATTCGTAGCGTTTTACTGGCCACTAGACAGAGCCCAGACAGGACTGCACCACGCACGCAGTGACAGAGGGGCGCTGTTTCGCTCTACCAGCTATTGAGAATGTGGAGATGACGTCACTACACAGCGCCCCGCCCCCTTCCGCCATTTTGGGAGGCTACCCGCCAGAACCGTTCATTGTGTGTATTGGTAACAGAGGAGGTTGTTGCAATTCTTCACTATTTTTAAATGCCTGGAAAACACTGCTTTGTAAAAAAAAAAAAAAAAATGCTCCAGTGTCTCACACGATTTTCATGGAAACCGTAGGAACCATGTGTTAGAGTTTTTTCGTTTCCCTACATGGAAAAAGCATGAAGGAGAGCATGTCTCTCCGATGTGACAAGGAGACGTCGGATTTCTTGGGTGGCTGCAATTAGAAGAAAGGACCTTCCTCTGGTCCAGCACAGAGGCAGCACACTGACTGGAAAGGATCCCTACAGAGATAGACCTTTTAGTTAAAGAGTAAGATCCTTTTAGTTTAACATCAAACATCCCCGAAAACACCATCACCAAACTCCACCAGACTCCATGTAAATAATCAGGACTTTTAGCGTGTATAGAGCCAGCATATCTCCACCAGACTCCATGTAAATAATCAGGACTTTTAGTGTGTATAGAGCCAGCATATCTCCACCAGACTCCATGTAAATAATCAGGACTTTTAGCGTGTATAGAGCCAGCATATCTCCACCAGACTCCATGTAAATAATCAGGACTTTTAGTGTGTATAGAGCCAGCATATCTCCACCAGACTCCATGTAAATAATCAGGACTTTTAGCGTGTATAGAGCCAGCATATCTCCACCAGACACCATGTAAATAATCAGGACTTTTAGCGTGTATAGAGCCAGCATATCTCCACCAGACTCCATGTAAATAATCAGGACTTTTAGCGTGTATAGAGCCAGCATATCTCCACCAGACTCCATGTAAATAATCAGGACTTTTAGCGTGTATAGAGCCAGATTTACCATCCTGCTCGGCCGCCCTCTCCCCATCAAGTCCTCCCGTAGCCACACCGTCACACCAGCAAGGCAAGTAGCCTAGTGTCTTAACGTTATTAGTGTCTGGCTGTCTGTAAGCAGGGGGAACCTGAATACATTTTTTTTGTCTTATTTTAATTGGCCCATCCAGTTTTCTGGAGGCCCACCTACAATCAAAATCCTGGCGATTCTAGTGCCTGCCAGGCAGGAGCAGAGTGAGTGCGGATTTCAAGTTGCGGCTTTTGTCGCTGTTTGGCTGTGACTTTGCCTGAGATTGAGTGACAAGTGTAGGCTACTCGCCCTGTTGTTTATCTGGTTGCCATGACTTGGCGAGTGATGACATCCTGTCACTGTTCCAGTTGAGGAGAGAGAGCGGATGACAGTTCGCTTGAGTTCAGTAGAGCACACGGCTCTGTAGAGTCGTGTAATTATGACTTTATATAGCCTACTCATACAGTCTATGAGCCTACTACATGTAGCTACATAGCGGAAACCCTGTTGTGCGTCTGCCCTGATACTGTGGCAGCAGAAATCAACATAGAGCAGGGGGCTTCAATGTTTTTTAGGCCAAGGACCCCTTAGCTGAAAGAGAGACAGAGTAGGGACCCCCTACTGTACATATATTGTATAAAATTGAGTTGCATGTTAAACTGGGCATGATGGATGAAAATGAATAGATATATATATTATTTATACATCATGTTTTAATGTTACACATATATGTGGAAGGCACAGTGAATTCTTAAGCCTAACTGTATGGCTACCTATATTAAGCTTATCTTCAATGTGTAAATGAAATGGTTTTCTTTTCACAAATAGGCCAAATTATCTTTCCTAATAATAGGTTGGATTCATATTATTGTATATTTTCAGCCCCCTGCACTTACTCTGAGGACCCCCTAGGGGTCACGGACCCCGTGTTGAATATCTCTGACATAGAGGAAACACTGGGTAGCTTTTGCTATTTTATTATTATTATTATTATTATTATTATTATTATTATTATAGCTACATGTTGAATCGGCTGCAGGGCTACTCTGACAGTTTTATATTTTTATAAAGATACCCATTTTATAATAGGCCTACCCATAATACTTTTATAACAGTACCCATAATAATTTGGGATATTTTTTGTTTTTTCTTTTCTTTCCTTTTATTTTTATTTTACTTTTTACACAACCTCCCAGCCCCCACTGTGAAAAACTTTGGCCTTGGCTATTTCATTATATTTTATCCAGACAATGCATAGTATTAATTATTACACACACCCACATAAAGAAATACTGAATTAAATTTAAAAAAAATTATTTGTGTACAAATTTATGTGTCATTTATCAGATCAGACTCCCCACCCAAACCCCTGCCGCCAAAATCTCACTCTGAACTCTGTTCAAAACTTGAGAGCCCTGTAACAAAAAAGTCAGTGCACTGAAAGTACCTGGATGACCCCCTAAAAACGGTCAAAAAGTTAAGTGTGGAACGATGGGGGGGCGGCTCAAGATGGCGGAGAGAGCAGACGCACTGTGAATGGCTCAGAGTAGCAAAGCCTTGAATATCAACAGAATGAACTTTTAACTCAACAACACCCTGAGATATCAGATGTAAAATTGTAGGGAACTTATTATAATAATTCAGAAGCATGTGAGTGTCCCAGAGCACCTTCTGGAATACGATATATTGCAAACCATAACATGGCTAGCACAAAAGCTAATGCTAAATCGAAGGCTCTCCAAGAACACGACTATGGCGGTCCTGAAAGGATGGAAACTAACACCAGAGGTACTAAAAACACCTTAGCATCTCCTTCTAAACCACCAGCACCACTGAAAAAGTCAAAACCAGACGACGTCGTGACTGCTGAAGCCCATGCTGACAACGTCTCTTACTCTGTGATCATGGCTGCTGTCAGCACTCTTCAAAGCATGATGCAGGACTTCAAAGCGGAGCTAAAGCAGAACACGCTGACCCTAACCAACATCGTGAAAGCTGTGGAGTTTAACTCTGCCGAGATCAAAGATTGTAAAGAACAGTGCCAAAAGTTGCACGTCGAGGTGAAACAACTGAAAGAGGAGAACACAGTTCTGGAAAAAAGAGCTGTAGAGTTGGAGCGTTATAAAAGAAGTAAATGGCTTACAGGAAGGAAAAGACGAAAACACACGACAAATCATCTCTGATATCATCGGAAAGATTGTGCCACACTGGAAGGAGAAGATGGATTTCATCCTGGATTCGGTACACCAAACTGGGGCCGAGTAACACCAACTGCCCTCGTCAGATCATCATGCAGTTCACAGGATGCCACTTCAGGGACGAACTCTGGCGGATCACCAAACTTCACCCCGTCTGCAAGGATCTCAACATCCGTTTCGCAGAAGACCTCACCAAGGAAGACAGAGAGGCGCGGAGGGCTGTATGGCCGAAAATTGAACAAACAAGGAAGTCAGGACTAAAGGCAGTGTTCCGGGGCCCTCATGCTTTCATTAATGGACAAAAGGTCTCACCATAGACATAACTATCCAGGGCTTTTGAATCCCAAAAATAAGTGAGTTTGAATGAAAACGTATTCTCAGGGTTTTGCTACTATTATCTATTCTTAATAGGAAACCTTTACTGCTGTCTTAAGTAAGTTCAGTAATCTGTTGTTGTTGATTGTTTATTCATATTTTTTGTTTGTTTTTGTTCCATGTTCAGTCTAAAAAGTAACATTCCTCTAATTTCTGTTAATGCAAGGGGTTTAAGAGACATGACCAAAAGAAAAAGTATTTTTTATTTTGTAAAGGGAAGAAGTCAAATATAATTTGTTTGCAGGAAACACATTCCAAGATTGATGATGTTATATTTTGGTGTAAACAATGGGGAGATGAAGCTTACTTTAGCCACGGTACTTCAAGGTCAGCAGGTGTTGCCATCCTCCTAAATAACTTCAAAGGTCATATTGTTTCCCACATGGCAGATGAATTTGGTCACTGGCTGATTCTTATCATAAACATAGATGGTCTGAAATTCATCTTAGTCAACATTTATGGATATAATATTAGTAGAGAAAATCGAAACCTACTTGAACAAATTAGTTTACATTTAGACAATCTCAAATGAACACACTCAACTGATAACATTATCATTGGCGGCGACCTAAACCTAGTTCATGATGATTTTTTTGATAAGTACCCTTGCAGATACGCTGCAAGTCACCCGAATGCAATATTCACGAGCTTTTGCGAAAAACAAAATTTGATTGATACTTGGAGACACTTAAATCCAGAAATATCTAAATACTCCTGGTTTAGCTCAAACCACAATTATAAATCCAGAATCGATCACTGGTTGATTGCAAATCATTTGCTAGCTTATGATATTAGCTCTGATATTTCTGCTGCACCACTAACAGATCATAGTGTTATTCTACTACAGATCAAACCCAATGGCAACAACATCCACTCACACACATATTGGAAGTTTAACTCCAGCCTGCTCAAAAATAATAACTACTGCCAAAAAATCTAATTATTAATTAAAGAAAATGCCAATTCTGAGGAGCTAACAACTGCTACCAAAAAGTGGGAATTCATAAAATATAAAATACGCCAATTTACCATCTCATACAATTAAAAAAGATAGTGAAAAACAAGAAGTAGACATTATTAATCAGTTAAATATGTACTGCAATAAACCAAACCCATCTGAAGACGATAGACAAATGATTTTAAACCTACAACCTAAACTAGATGAAATCTACAGTCATAAGGCCCAAGGGGCGTTCATTAGATCCAGATCTAAGTGGATAGAGGAGGGTGAAAAAAATTCAGCGTATTTCTGTGGTCTTGAAAAAAGAAGACAGGAAAAAAATAGCATCAGTTCTCTGATGGTTGATAATAATGAAGTCACAGATGAAAAATTGATCTCTTCAGAAATCTGGAAATTCTATAGCCAGCTCTACAGCTCTAAATTTTCGAGCGTGAACTGTCAGAATTTTTTTCAGGACATAGCAAAACATATTCCAAAAATAGAGGATGGCCTCAAACAAACATGTGACAGTCAAATACCAATTACAGAACTTGATGCAGTAATTGGTCGTCTTTCTCTTAACAAAGCCCCTGGATCAGACGGTCTCACAGGTGACTTTTCAAATATTATTGCAGATACACAGTCAGGGTTCTTAAAAGGAAGGTCAATCCACAACAATATAAGATTGGTAATGGACATCATTGAGAATAGAAACCAAATAGAGGATGATGGTTTCCTTCTTTTTTTAGACTTCTATAAAGCATTCGACTCCGTGGAGCATCCGTTTATTCTTTCGGCGCTCGAACACTTTGGATTTGGAATCAAATTTAGGAAATGGGTTGGTGGATTATATCGAGATATTAGTAGCTGTGTCCTATTACCTAGTGGTACCACCCCAAGCTTCAAGATTAATGTGGGTATTCCTCAAGGTTGCCCCATCTCACCATACCTGTTCATCTTAGCTACAGAAATGCTAGCAATCTATATTAAAAACTGTAATGATATTAAAAAACTTAATGTACTTGGCACAGACATAATAATTAGCCAACTAGCGGATGACACAACAATATTCTTAAAAGATAAATACCAAATATCAACAACTATTGCCAAAATTAAAAAATTCTCCAAAGCCTCAGGTCTAACATTAAACTTAAAAAAGTGTGAATTGCTGGCTGTACACGACACTTCACTGAAAAACATCTGTAATATCCCTATTAAATCAGAAATCAAATACCTGGGGATTTACCTCTCCAAGGACCAAAAACAAAGCCAACTTCTGAATGTAGAAAATAAAATTAAAGAATGTAAATCAAGACTAACTATATGGCTACAGAGGGACCTATCAATACTAGGTCGAATTTACCTAACTAAGATGGAGTGTTTATCAAGATGTACTTATCCAGCCTACTCCAATGCCATTCCAAACAATTTGATTAAATCTATCAACCAAATCAACCTAAACTTCATCTGGAGAAACAGACCACATTATATGAAGAAAAGCGATATGGTTAAAGACACAAAGGATGGAGGACTAAAAGTTATTGACTTTGACTGCCTTAATGGAACCTTAAAAATAAATTGGTTAAAATCTTGGATCAAACACAGAAACTCCTTTTGGTATTGTATTCCAAAGACCTTATTCAAGAAAATTGGAGGATTAGAATTTCTTCTCAGAGCGGACTTTAATGTTAACAAACTACCTATTTCATTGTCAGAGTTTCACAAACAAATACTCTTGTATTGGAAAATGTTATACGTACATAACTTCTCACCCCACGCATCTGTACTCTGGAACAATAGATATATTTTGCACCGCAACAAATCTCTATTCTTTGAGGATTGGTATGGGAGAAGCATATGGTCCATGGTCGACTTAATGGATACCAACGGACAATTTTTAAATTATGAACAGTTTTGCATCAAACATAATTTCAAACCCTTAAAATCAGACTTTACTAAATTACATAAAGCACTACCCCAAGGATTTGTCCTTCTAACAAGAAATATTTTGGCATACTATCCGATACAACCACAATTGGCCCCACTATCAATTCAAGGGTTCTCTATTCTAGATAAAAAATGTACTAACCACTTTATTAGAAATTGTTTTATTGATTATCTTTACCCTAAAATGCATAATAAAAATAATATACTACAAACATTTGATCAAGTTTCAATCACTAAACTAAGAACAATGTATCTAACACTCCCTATTTCTCCTAAAGTGAAAGAAACACATTTCAAAGTAATGAACAACATTTACCCCTGTAAAGAATTACTGAGACTTTGCTTTGGTATAGATGATAATAAATGTACATTCTGTGAAAATGATGTTGAAACTACGGACCATATGTTTTTCTCATGTAATGTGATACAGACATTTTGGTGTGATATACATACATGGGTTAAGCAACAGATGTCTTCATTCCCAACCTCTTTCTCCTGTAACGATATAACATTTGGATTGATATTGCAAAGCAAGAGTGTTGAGCTCTGTACTAATACAATTGTATGTCTAGCTAAATTCTTTATTCACAAATGTAGAATTATTTTTTTTTTAAATGAATTTAAAATGTACTTGAAATCCTTAAAAACTCTGAAAAGTCCTAAAGCACAAAACATATATGATACCCTAAAACACTTCCCAAATGAGATTAATAGCTGAACAATGACTGGAATCCCTTTTTTTTTTTTTTTCTCTTTGTTTGAATGTTTGAATGTCTCTTCTCCCTTAATAACCATCCTTACTTTTGTTACTAAGACTACATGTATATTTCCTGTTTGTATTAAGTGCTGCTCCATCTGGCTATATTTTCCTTGTATCCCACTTTGTTATAACGAGTTCTATGCAGCCATGTTTGTTTGTAAATCTTAATATTTCAGTAAAAAAAAAAAAAAAAAAGTGTGGAACGATGGACACTACGCCATTGACATATATATAATGGACCAACAGAGCCCGTTGCTCTGGTCTGAGACCAGTGAAGGATATTAGAAGCACTTTTCCGGTGATCTCTTGCTTTACTGAGCAGCCTCCAACTGAGAGAGACAACGTAGATGTGACGTGAGCAACCTGTCTGAAAGTGTGAAGTCTTCTGGTAGCTGTGCCGAGAGAAATCTCAATCATTCCCAATCTTACAGAGACGGAGAGCGTAGGTATATGTAAGGAGATAACATAGGCACAGGCTAATTACTGATCACTAACATGCTAGTTAACATTAGTCATTAAACCTAAACAGCTAATGGAAGTCCAAACTGCCTGTGAGCTTCTCCTGTACTATATGGTAATTCCTCTACTGTGTGACAGTAAGTCTCGTGGTTATGACCCAATCGTTAGCCTATTGTTATAAAAGCGTCTGCTACGGAGCCATAACGTGAGCTACAAGGTAATGGAGCCTTTTATACATTGTCGTGTTTCTTTAGAAATAAACAACGGACAAATAGAGTCTTTAAACGCTTCAGATGTAAAGTTATTCTCAGTCAAGTGACGTAAAAAACAAATGGCGGTCAGCGGAATGCTAACAGGAGTTTCGGTACACGATCCGTTCTGCAAATGCGCAAGATAATACTGTTTACGACCTGCACGATCTGTTCCACGCTAGCCTATGGCTAGCCTCCACCGGGAAGCTAACGTTAGTTTAGCTAACAGCTGATTCGGCTAACCACTAGCTGACAGCTAGATTCAGTCTAAAATAACGTTAAGTCAAACTTAATGGGAGAAGCAGCTACAGCTACATTAAGACTTTACAGTAATAACAATAAAGACCAGTGTTGAGTGATTGGATTTTAAATGAGCACAAGTAAAGTAGAGCTGACCTAACAGCTGTTATATATGTTAACGTTTATTTTTAAGTTTTATTTTGAGGGTCTTTTAAAGTTATTACATGCTTTCTCAGCTAGCGGTTAGCCCAATTAGCTGTTAGCTAAACTAACGTTAGCTTGGCTGTTGACCGGAAGCGTGGAACAGATCGTGCAGTGTCGTAAATCCTCGTACAACAGCGCATGCGCGAACATTTTGCGCATGTGCAGAACGGATCGTGTACCCATAGACATAATATAGAGTAGACGCCGCATCGAACGCTACTGCCTACTGGCGCTGACGAGCCGTAGGGCCGCCATCTTGGACCGGTCACCCACTCCACTCAGTATAATCTGTTTGGCAGGTGCAAGGAGTTGTCAGCGCATTAAATAATCATACCTCAATGAATACCGAACTGATTTTCACGCATTTTTTTTTTGCTGCAAAGATCATACACGTAGCTATGATACAAGACACATGGTTCGGCGTATTTTAATATTCATAGTGAACATAACTAATATAATATTCTGATATATGATGTAAGGTGACCAGACGTCCGAGATCCGAGAACATAATCCCCGAAAAGGAAGAAAGACGGGGACGTTTTCCAGTTTGACTATCTGACTGAAAAACCTAATGTTGTGTCTTCAAAAACAAAATGGGGACAGAGGTGTTTTTTTTCTGTATTTAGCCAGGGACAGGCAACCAAAAACGGGGACTGTCCCCTGAAATGAAATGTGATGTAGGATATGATAGGTAGCCTATTTTGCAAATCACACACTATAAATATGATAGAAAAGCAGAAACAGATACTGGCAGTAAAGTCAGACATTTTAATAAGTTTAAGAAACAATATTTGATTATATTAGAGTTCACTTGAAGCTTTAAATATTTGTCTCTCTCTGTCTCTCACACACACACACACACACACACACACACACACACACACACACACACACACACACACACACACACACACATGGGTTGCACGATATTGACAAAATGTGATATTGTGATAGCGATTATGAATATTGTGATATCGATATGAATTAAGATATTTGACAGTTTTTATTCAAACTGCACAAAACTCCCTTGAAAAGTCTGCAAACTTAATTCATATAGCAATTTTTAAAACACCGTTACAAAGTGCTTTACAGAACCCAGAGGGAAAGAGTGTGTGTGAAGTTTATCTGACAAAAGACAATCCGAGAGATAATGTACAGATAAACTTCACTATACACAATCTCAAAAACCCAGTGTGAGGCAAAGGAGAGCAAAATTTGGATTCCTGGAGACACACACACGCCATGAGGCTAGAGTTCATGAGACACAAACAAACACTTACAGCAGTATTCACATATAATGGATGTATAGTGTTTCCATTGCCAGTGCTTTCAGTTTCAGTGTTAATGTTGTCAGACTGATGACAGATACGACTTGCTACTATATGTGTAGAGTAAGGTTACGGTACAGATATAAAGCTTAAAATTAGTTCTGGGATGACAGAATTTAAGTCTTGAATTGTCATGGAACTTTATCTGTACACACACACACACACACACACACACACACACACACACACACACACACACACACACTTCATTACATTACATGTCATTTAGCTGACGCTTTTATCCAAAGTGACTTACAATTGCTATATATGTCAGAGGTCACACGCCTCTGGAGCAACTAGGGGTTAAGTGCCTTGCTCAGGGACACATTGGTTGATGTATCACAGTGGGAATCGAACCCAGATCTCCCACACCAAAGCCACGTGTCATATCCACTGCACCATCACCACCCTCACCCTATTCATTTATTTATGTCCACATGAAGAAAAATGGTATAGGGACAAAAATAATACAGATGCAGTACAATACATACACAAATTCATGGACCAGTGACACACAGCAGGTCTTCACAATATCACTTATAAGCACAATACTCAGTTCTTAAGGGTAAAGGTAAAAGTAGCACAATACTCAGTTCTTAAGGGTAAAAGTAGCACAATACTCAGTTCTTAAGGGTAAAGGTAAAAGTAGCACAATACTCAGTTCTTAAGGGTAAAGGTAAAAGTAGCACAATACTCAGTTCTTAAGGGTAAAAGTAGCACACTACTCAGTTCTTAAGGGTAGAAGTAGCACAATACTCAGTTCTTAAGGGTAAAGGTAAAAGTAGCACAATACTCAGTTCTTAAGGGTAAAAGTAGCACAATACTCAGTTCTTAAGGGTAAAGGTAAAAGTAGCACAATACTCAGTTCTTAAGGGTAGAAGTAGCACACTACTCAGTTCTTAAGGGTAGAAGTAGCACAATACTCAGTTCTTAAGGGTGAAGGTAAAAGTAGCACAATACTCAGTTCTTAAGGGTAGAAGTAGCACAATACTCAGTTCTTAAGGGTAAAGGTAAAAGTAGCACAATACTCAGTTCTTAAGGGTGAAGGTAAAAGTAGCACACTACTCAGTTCTTAAGGGTAGAAGTAGCACAATACTCAGTTCTTAAGGGTGAAGGTAAAAGTAGCACAATACTCAGTTCTTAAGGGTAGAAGTAGCACAATACTCAGTTCTTAAGGGTAAAGGTAAAAGTAGCACAATACTCAGTTCTTAAGGGTAGAAGTAGCACAATACTCAGTTCTTAAGGGTGAAGGTAAAAGTAGCACAATACTCAGTTCTTAAGGGTAGAAGTAGCACAATACTCAGTTCTTAAGGGTAAAGGTAAAAGTAGCACAATACTCAGTTCTTAAGGGTAAAGTAGCACAATACTCAGTTCTTAAGGGTAAAGGTAAAAGTAGCACAATACTCAGTTCTTAAGGGTAAAAGTAGCACAATACTCAGTTCTTAAGGGTAAAGGTAAAAGTAGCACAATACTCAGTTCTTAAGGGTAGAAGTAGCACAATACTCAGTTCTTAAGGGTAGAAGTAGCACAATACTCAGTTCTTAAGGGTAGAAGTAGCAACGTCTCCGCCATATGTGGATATAGCGCAGTACTTTGCAAACCATTATAGACTTAGTTCACTGGACCAATAACTATATAGTGATGTAGTTCACTGGACCAATAACTATATAGTGATGTAGTTCACTGGACCAGTAACTATATAGTGATGTAGTTCACTGGACCAATAACTATATAGTGATGTAGTTCACTGGACCAATAACTATATAGTGATGTAGTTCACTGGACCAATAACTATATAGTGATGTAGTTCACTGGACCAATAACTATATAGTGATGTAGTTCACTGGACCAGTAACTATATAGTGATGTAGTTCACTGGACCAATAACTATATAGTGATGTAGTTCACTGGACCAATAACTATATAGTGATGTAGGCTACTGTACATTCATGACAACAGGGAGAGGACACCTCAATGGTTTTTGACCTTATATTTTGCTGGGTGGGAATAATGATGAATATACTCTGTTCCATTCGTGTTTACAGTGTGCATGGAATTCATCACTTAATTATCTTTATAGTTTCTCGATTTTAGAGTCCAATTTCTTCAGTGTCTTTATTTTATATGTCCATACGAGGGAGCAAGGCATATAGGCCTAATATGTAGAGAAGGAAACTCGTCTGCTATAAAAAATTAAAAATTAAAAAATGTGAGGCAGATAATAGCGGACAGATTATATAGTCTAAAAATATACATTTATGAACTACTGCTCTTAACTGAATCCAGTCAATGACTCACTGTCATTTGCAAAAACAAAGTTGTACACTTTGCATTAAAAGCGAGCAGTGGAAGTTAATATAACTAAGGAAATTTATATTTTAGCCCAGAGAGAGAGGGAGGAACAGAGTGAAAGAGATATTTACGCATCATATTCTAGCGTTGTAGAACATTGATCTTCATGGTAAATTTCCTGAGTAACATTATCTTCTACTTTTAAGGCAAAGAGTACAACTGTTAATTTGTGTAAATGATTAGTAGCCTAATCCTTGAATGGTATGATTATGATGGTTTCAGTTCAGAGCAGAGGTCAGTTATTGTTTATATTTAGGCTACTTACGCATTCAGTTGGTCCGTGATCGTCTGCCTCGCTTTCTCTCGCTGTTTCATTACAGCGGCCGTGTTTATTTTCTTTTTATACAAATACTGTGTTTCACGTCATCATACTTCCACAAGAAGCTGCTGCTCACTCTGTATAAAGTATGAACAATGTTTATTCTCCATGTTAGCATCAGGAAATCTGTGATCCACCTCGCGGTCTTTTGAGGAAAGCCGTGGACGCGCATCTATCTGAATGACTTCAGCCTGGCTCGACCTAGTCGCTCCTCCTCAGCTCCTAGTCTCTCCTCCTCAGTCTGACCTAGTCTCTCCTCCTCAGCCTGACCTAGTCTCTCCTCCTCAGCTCCTAGTCTCTCCTCCTCAGTCTGACCTAGTCTCTCCTCCTCAGTCTGACCTAGTCTCTCCTTCTCAGCCTGGCTCAACCTAGTCTCTCCTCCTCAGTCTGACCTAGTCTCTCCTCCTCAGTCTGATCTAGTCTCTCCTCCTCAGCCTGGCTCGGCCTTCGTGAAACGCACCAAGCCAGGATGCACAGATTAGACTAGGTCAAAGCCTCGCTTTATCAGTTATCCTGGATTTATAAATTCTGCTTTTGTGAAACAGGCCCTTGGTGCAAGGAAGTACTAGAGTTACTACTGCAGTGCTGGAACATGCGCACACACACACACACACACACACACACACACACACACACACACACACACACACACACACACACACACACACACACACACACACGCACACACACACACGGCAGTAAATCCTTCTCTCCTCAAAGCCACTTCCCACTTCTTCCTCACATCTTTGTTCTTGGGAAACCTTCAAAATGAAACAAAGAAGATTTAGGAGAGTCTATACAGAAACATTTCAAAAGGAGGTCAAGCTTATTTTCTTCCTTCACATTTCTTAGAACTTTTCTTCAACAAAACTCCTATTTTGATGCATATGTGTTGATAATGAACCAAAGTTGCTTAATTTGTGAATAAGCTTGTTTTGCAAACCAACAGATGTTCTGTTGCCTTTATTTTAAGTAAGTGGGGTGGGTATGAGACATGAGAGGTATCTTACTTTTGTCGGGGTGAATTACATGTGAATAATACACAGTGTTGGGCAAGCTGCTTGGGAATTGTAGTGAGCTAAGCTACCAGTTACTCTGCCATGAATAAAGCTTCACTACACAGAAGCTACCAGCCAGTCACATGTAGCAAGCTAAGTAACCCAAACACAGCAGTAGGCTAGTTCACTACATAGGAAGCTACTTTAAGTTGTGCTAATTTCACATGACAAGAAAAGTGTAGCTTACGTGCCCAAGATACTTGATAAATAAAGGAGTTAGGGTACTGAAAAGTTACTTGATTCAGGAAATAGTGAAGCTACCACCAAAATACTAAGTTATAGCTAAGCTACAAGTAGGGACTGCCCAACACTGATAATACAGTCACGACGCTGAAGTTGGCATCCGATTCGCAGCTTCTGATTCGGCAGTTAAGGGGAAATTTAAGGGGAACTTAAAACTGTCCGTTTCAGCAGGGAAACACAATTTAGATTGCTGATCCTCCATTTTTTGAACCTCTGACTGTGTTGAATGAGTGTTAGTCATTAAGGTAAATTATTATTATGTCTAAAACACACTTTTAGATTTGTGAAAGCTTTATTGTCTTTATGAGGACACAATAAAGGTAGATTACACCGTTTTTTTCATATGTAGACCAGGTCCAGATCCAAAACCATAATACCTAGACTTGTCAAATCTGGACTACATTATCCCAGAGAGTGTAAGGAGTATTAAAAACATAATTTCATGGATCTGGACCTGGTCCAGTGTGGTCTATGTTTGAAAAAAAAAACAGTAAAATCTACCTTTATTGCATTTTCACAAATAATAGATAGAAAATAGAATAAAGCTTTCTGGGATAAAGACTCTCTGGGATAGTTTAGTTCAGATTTAACAAGTCTAGGTATTGAAAGTCTATGTTTGAAAAAACAAAACAGTAAAATCGACCTTTTATTGCATTTTCACGAATAGATTATAGCTTTCACAAATCTTAAACTGTGTTTTTAAGACTCCTTAGACTCTCTGGGATAGTTTAGTCCAGATTTGACAGGTATTGCGGTTTTGGATCTAGACCTGGTCAAATGTGGTCTACATATGAAAAAAACAGTAAAATCTGCCTTTATTGCATTTTCACAAATAGAATAAAGCTTTCACAAATCTAAAAGTGTGTTTTAGACATAATTAATAATTTACCTTAATGACTAACACTCATTCAATACAGTAAGAGGTTCAAAAAATGGAGGATCAGCAATCTAAATTGTGTTTCCCTGCTGAATCGGACAGTTTTAAGTTCCCAACTACCTGCCAACTTCAGCGTCATAATACAGTCTGTGCCACTTTCGCCAATGTTATACCAGTAATATTTGTTTTATTTCTACAATAGTATTCTTGTGTCCGTTGTAATCTACGTCAGTGTTATGGAATATGACTGATTAAGTTTCAGTTCATAGCCGGGTGAACACCGGCCGGTGCAGTAAACATAGCCTAGCTAGCTGGCTACGATTTCAGTACAGTAATATCAAAGATCCTTGCTCCTTCTCAATGCTCTGGTAATATTATATTCACAAAATACAAACAATAGTACGGTAATGTTAAATCTTACTTGTGAAAAGTAATCCCCCGAGCCCTGTTTTCGATGGTCCGCCGATTTGAGCAGGAATATGCTCATTGACATATATATAATATGCTGCACGGTGCTCTGAAATCTTGTTGCTTCTGTTGCTACGCAACTAAGAATACAACCAGTCCAAGATGGCGGCCGCATTTCTTGCGCCCAGCAGCCGATCCGGCGTCTACTCTATATTATGTCTATGCGTGTACCGACAAGGAGGTTGTCGGTACACGATCGGTTCTGGTTGCACGATCCGTTCTGCACATGCGCAAGATATTACTGTTTACGACCTGCACGATCTGTTCCACGCTAGCCTATGGCTAGCCTCCAACAGGAAGCTAACGTTAGTTTAGCTAACAGCTAATTCGGCTAACCGCTAGCTGACAGCTAGATTCAGTCTAAAATAACGTTAAGTCAAACTTAATGGAAAAAGCAGGCTACAGCTACATTAAGACTTTACAGTAATAACAATAAAGACCAGTGTTGAGTGATTGGATTTTAAATGAGCACAAGTAAAGTACAACTGACGTAACAGCTGTTATTATATGTCAAGGTTTATTTTTACGTTTTATTTTGAGGGTCTTTTAAAGTTATTACGTGCTGTCTCAGCTAGCGGTTAGCCAAATTACCTGTTAGCTAAACTAACGTTAGCTTGGCTGTCGACCGGAAGCGGGGAACAGATCGTGCGGTGTCGTAAATCCTCGTACAACAGCGCATGCGCGAACGTTTTGCGCATGTGCAGAACGGATCGTGCAGGCAGAATGGATCGTGCAGGCAGAATGGATCGTGTACCGACAGAGGTGATGGCCAGTTAGCAACAAAATGGCGCCATGATGGCACGAGATTTTTTTTTTTTTTTTGCTTTCAAAAAACTTTATTATTCCAATACAGAAAACATACAAACATTGAGAACATTAACTACATACATACAAACATGGAAAAGGGGGAGCATGGAGTTTACATCAAAGAGGTTGAAAGGCATTATAGATGATCAGAGTCCGGATGGCTTTCTTATACGTCAGTCCTTTTAAAGTTTCAAAATATAATTTCATGTCATTTTTAAATTGGTGAATATTCGGTTTGCTGTTAGACCATTTACATTTATGGATATAAAATTTCCCAAATAAAATTAAAAGATTTAAAATGAAAATATGGCATTTATTCAAATCATTTCCTTCATAGTAAAAAATATTGTTACTACTTTGTAATTTTATCTTAGAACCACACAATACATAAAATACATCCTCCACATCAATCCAGAACAATCTGACATAAAAACATTCACAAAAAAAATGTGCAATTGTCTCTGTGAAAACCCCATAAAATTTGCAGGATTCAGAAAGTTCAGGTTTATATTTCTTTAAAATTTGATTTGTTGGGTAGATGCAATGGACAATTTTGATAAAAGAGCTTCCTTATGAAAGTTAGATAGCTGAATAGGGATTTTATCAACATCAAAATTGCACTTTAGTAAAAATTCAATTCCACCAACTTTTTGAAAAATAAAGTTTGGAATAAATTACCACATTTTTTCTTTATTTTGTATATAATGTTTAATCCAGTTCACCTTGAAAACTATATTAGATGTATGGAAATCAAGAACATTCAAACCTCCTTGATTGTATGGATTACATAAAGTATTTTTATTTAAATAGTGAGGCTTATTTTTCCATATGAAATTGAATAATGCAGAATCTATTTTCTTAATAAAAGGTTTTGGAACATCTAAGACTTTGGCCGGATAAACTAATTTGGATAATCCTTCAGTTTTGGATAAAAGTACCCGACCTTTGAGTGAAAAATCTCTCATGAGCCATCTATCAAATTTATTTTTGACTTTTGAGAAAGTTGGAATTCATCCTTTCTGTCTGATTTTTACAGATATTAATTCCTAAGTATGTTACATCCTCTTTAACAGGAATACCCTCAAATTCTGTTGTATGTATTTTGCTCTCTTTGAGTGGAAAAAGGGTAAATTTTTTAATATTTAACACTAATCCTGAAATTTTAGAGAACACATTAAGATAATCAATAACTTTTTTAACCTGAAATTCATCTTTTAGGAAAATGGCTGTATCATCAGCTAGCTAGCAACATTTTATTTCTTTCCCTACAACGTTAATGCCTTGAAAGTTGTCATTGTACAGATGTAGGGCCAACACTTGCATTACTAAGAGAAACAAAAATGGGGCCGCAGGATCTCCTTGTTTTATACCACGGGATATGTTGAATCGATGAGTTGTTCCCCACGGAAGTTTAACTGAGCTATTGCAGTCACTATACAAAGTATAGCTCTTTTGAAGTATTGACCGAAACCAAAAAATTCTAACACATCAAATAAAATACTATGCTTTACATTATCAAAGGCTTTATATATGTCTATGAATAAAATGTAGCTGTTGTCTGTTATGTAATCCTTATAGTCAATCAAATCTAAAATCAGACGAATATTGTTACTGATATGCCTTCCTTGCATAAATCCAGACTGGCAGTCATCTATAATTGTGTCTAGACATGCCTTGAGTCTTTGTGAAAAATTATAAAAAAAAATTTTTTTATTATTATTAATTAGTTTTTTGGTTGTTTGTTTTAAAGACACACATTATCTTTATTAGGTTTAGGTATCAAGGTAATTATACCCTGACACATAGTTGGTGGAAGTTTGCCAAAATCTATAGCTTCTCTGAAGACGTGAAGTAAAAATTCAGAAATATGATCTTGAAATACCTTGTAAAATTCACCAGTAAGGCCATCATTACCAGGGGCTTTATTATCTTTCAGTTTACTAATATTCTTTTTTATTTCATAGAGTGACAGCGCTTGATCACAGATATCTTTTTGAGTTTGGTCAATACTTCGTGCCTCATTTGTTATAGAGATGAAAAAATCAGATGTGTTAAAACTGCCATTTTGCTCGGAATATAATTTTTTATAAAAGTTTTCCACAAAATTCGAGATTTCAGGGGGATGTTCTGATATCTGCTCTTTAATCTTAAGTTTATGTATATTATTAAGACTGGCATTTGTTTTTTCCAGACTATGAAAATATTTAGTGTTTCTTTCACCATGTTCCATCCATCGCCGTCTAGACCTGATAAAAGCCCCCCGTGCTAAATATTGGTACACATTTTCCAACTCAGATTGTAATTCGGTTAACTTATTGATATCTGTTTGAGACATATTGTCTTTTTCATAAATAGTAATGATATTGTTAAGTAATCTGTCTTGTTCAAATCGTTTCTCTTTTGCTAATTCTTTACCCCTTTTAAATGCCATATTCCGAATTTGAAATTTTGCATATTCCCAGTGTTGACCATACATTTTTTCTTCTTGAGCGTTCCTCCACTTTTCATTAATAATTTCCTTTGTTTTTTCTTTAAAGATTTCATCACATAAAAGTGTGTTATTCAATTTCCAGAAATTTGGATTACATCTAATTAACTGGTTCTTTGTACGCAAGGTTAAAAATATAATTTTGTGATCAGTGAAGATTGAAGGTTGTATCTTGACTTCTTTTACTTTATCTATGAGTTCATTTGATATAACCCAAAAGTCAATCCTGGATCTAATTGATAGGTCTTTGTTATTCCAAGTGAACTGGATTTGATCTGGATTATTTACTCTCCAGATGTCACAGCAATTAAGATGTAAGCATAGGTTATTAAATTCTCCATAAGTGCCTTTTGAAGATCTTTGAGGGTGACAATCTTTTGTGGGATTGCTAATACTATTCCAATTCCCACCCAACAGTAATTTAGCATTTATGAAGGTATTCAGTAAAGTATATATTTCATTTTCAAATTCCTCAAATAAAATTGTGTTTCTTAGGCTGTTATTATATCCATATATGTTACCCAGAATGAAAATATCATCCATAAATTCACAAACTAAAATAATCCAGCTTCCAGAATCATGAGCAACTGTTTTAAGTATTTTTCCCTGAAAGGATCCTTTCAGAATAGCTACACCAGCGGAGTTATTATTACCATAAGCCATCCATATGTTATCTCCCCATTGACTTTTCCAGAAATTGAAATCTGAAACTAAGACGTGATTAACTAAGATTTTCTTGAAGAAAATAAAAATCAGCCTTGAGACTCTTACAAAATAAAAAAATAGCCTTCCTCTTCACCTGTTCTCGTATACCCCTTACATTAAGTGAACAAAGGGACAAAGACAGGTTGAACAATAGAAACAAACAAGTAACTAGAAAAGCTAGTGTTAAATGAACAGTGTACAAAATGCTTTTCTTCACCTTTTGAATATTAATAAATTACAACAAACAGGCATAAGATTAGATACATCTGACCCCTGAGACTGTGTTTTTCTAACATTGAGGAAAATGTTTTGGGTTGAAAGTGCCTTAAAACTGGAAACTCAATATTTCAATTACTTCAGAACACTATTTATTTTATTTTGGAGTAGATCTAAACTTTAGAACTAAGCTTTTGACAAAGCATAAATGTAACTTTTCATATTTATTTCCAGTCCAGTTGTGTGGAGTTTTATTTCCATCAACTATTACACTCTGATTTCTTTACCATCAACGAAGGCTCTGGCTCCGACAAAGAAGGCTTTTTTCCCCTGCTTGCGTGCCTCTTCAATCCGTGGCCAAAGTTTGTTGCGTGCTTCCTTGTCTTTTGTGGTCAAATCTTCTCCAAATTTCAGCTTCTTTATCTTGAGGAACTCCGACTCCTTTGCACATTTCCACAGCATTTCTTTCGTCGACCTGGATGTAAATCTTGTTATTACTGGCCTAGTTTTACCACCATCTCTCCTTCCAATTCTGTGGCTCACGTCAATTTGGAAGCGTAGATCTTCTCCGGCGTTTGGTAGGATTGTGCTACAGATGTCCACGACCCGCTGCTTCACATCCTCCCCCTCTTGCTCTGGTAGGCCATATAAACGAAGGTTCCATCTGCGGTGGTAACGTTCCATCTCGTTCATCTTATCTTCCATTTCTGTTATTCTCATTTGATGTTCATCACTGACTTGTTTGACCGTTGTAATGTCTTTTTTCGCATCACGTACTTCTTGGAAAAGAAATTCTGAAGTTTTCTTCAAATCCTCAATTGTATCAGTATTCTTCTTAATCAGTATTGCGAGACAGTCGGCATTTTCTTTAATTTTTTCGGCCACAAGACTTACAATATTATCTTGCATCTCAGAGAGAGTGGGCTCCGTTTTCCCATTTTTTGTAGCAGGTGTACTTGGCGCTGAGTCTCGGAGTGGAGTTACTTCTTAGTCAGTGTTAGTGTACGAGTGCATATCTCCTGCTTTCACAACTTCCATGACGTCCTCTGTCGAGGTTTTCTTCGAGGAGAATGTGAACAACTTGTTCTTTTTACCTTGGTCTCTTGTTCTTTTATCCGCCATCGTTGAGGTCTTTATAGTGTTAGTCTTCGTTGGTGTCAGTTAGCTTGTTCGTCTTCGTTGTTGTGAGTTGTCCGAGTTAGCTAGCTAGCGTGCAAACAAGGCTTCATTCAATATTGCACTCAAAACAAGACCGATTTCCATACCAACAGGCAGAGAAACGGACGCAGTAAGGTACTGCAGTAATACGAGTGATTAAAATCTTCATTTAAACAGCCAAAGCGATCCAAAAACAATGACAACAATTATACTACATACTACAAGTCACACAGGGCTCTGCCATCTTGGAATCCATATCGGAATTCTTGCTCGGTCTCCTCGCGGTTGTCCGAGTTCCGAGCTCGGAAATCCGAGGAAAGGTGGCGTGTTGGTAACACTGCCGTCCTGTGAGTGTATTCAGACCGGCTTCTGTGATAATCATCCCAATGACAATCCACGGTGGTGTGGCTATGTCCTCCAGAGGACAGGTCGTGTCACGTATTGAAGTGTATTCCCCCCTAAAAAAAAAAAAACAGTAGTGCGGTAGTAGCTGCTAGTTGTAGCAAGAAAAGGTAAACAGTAGTGCGGTAGTAGCTGCTAGCTGCTAGTTGTAGCAAGAAAAGGTAAACAGTAGTGTGCCGATCGGAGCGTAGTGTGTGAAGAGCGAAGAGCAGATGTGTTTACAAGGGAAGAAGCTTGGAGTAACGTAACTATGGAGAATATAGCAGATATACAACACAGGGAAGAGCCTTTTGAGTTATATGGTCGTCCTTATTTATTCGAATCCGAGTATACAGACGAAGAACTAGCCTCAAGAGTTGGAAAGAACGAGACAGACAGAGAGGCAACAGGCAGATGAACTTGCTGCTCCAAGCGCAAGCTAACGCTAGCCTTCAGTAACTGGAAGACATAGCCACACCACCACCGCTCCATGGATTGTTATTGGGATGATTATCACAGAAGCCTGGCTGACTACACTCACCGGACGGCAGCTAACGGCTAACGGCTAGCGGGGCAAGCTAGATACCGGCAGGATCGAGACAGGGACCAGGGTAGGTGAATTTAAACAATGTCTGAAGAAGCCATGAAGAAGATAGTAGTAGTAGTAGTAGTAGTAGTAGTAGTAGTAGTAGTAGTAGTAGTAGTATTATTACATTTTATTTAGTGTTATTTATTTGAAACTAATTCAAACTTTCCGCTCGTCTACTACACTATTTAGCTTGTGCTTCCGGTGATTCTGCCGTCCGTCATGGCGTCGTCACGTGGTTGTGGTCACGTGTTTGCAAGTGGTCTATACTGACAGAAGTGTGCGGTTTGAGACACAGCCTCTCTCTCTCCCAAGGGGGTAAGCTTCGCTTCAGAACTCGAACCCCCAATGGCGCCATTTTGTTGCTACAAAGGTATCACCTCCTGTTAGCATTCCACTGACATGAGCATTCCAGCATTCCATTTTTTTTTTACGTCACTTGACAGAGAATAACTTTACATCTGAAGCGTTTAAAGACTCTATTTGTCCGTTGTTTAGTTCTAAAGAAACACGACAATGTATAAAAGGCTCCATTACCTTGTACCTCACGTTATGGCTCCGTAGCAAACGTTTTTCTAAAAATAGGCTTACTGTCGCACAGTAGAGGAATTACCGTATAGTACAGGAGAAGCTTGCAGGCAGTTTCGACTTACTTATTAGCTGTTTAGGTTTAATTGCTAATGTTAACTAAATTGTTAGTTAGCAATAATTAGCCTGTGCTTATGTTATCTCCTTACATATACCTACGCTGTCCGTCTCTGTAAGATTGGGAATGATTGAGATTTCTCTTGGCACAGCTACCAGAAGACTTCACACTTTCAGACAGGTTGCTCACGTCACATTTACGTTGTCTCTGTCAGTTGGAGGCTGCGCAGTAAAGCAAGAGATCACCGGAAAAGTGCTTCTAATAGCCTTCACTGGTCTCTGTCAGTACCCGATCTGTTCCACCGGCACGATCCGTTCTGCGCATGTGCAAGATGACACGTATGCCATGACGTAGGCGCAGATGATAATGCTGCGTTCATGCCACCTCGTAATAACAGGCACCGCCCCACTGGTTACGTTGTTCCTGACTAGCAGCATTCAAGGGTTTTCAAGGCATTTTGAGGGTCTTTTAAAGTTTACATGCTGTCTCAGCTAGCAGTTAGCCGAATTAGCTGTTAGCTAAACTAACGTTAGCTTAACTGTGGAGGCTAACGGCAGACCGCTGCAATCAGCTAGTGGTTAGCCAAATTAACCGTTAGCTAAACTAACGTTAGCTTCCCGGTGGAGGCTAACGGCAGACCGCTATAATCACCTAGCTGTCCGCCGAATTAACCGTTAGCTACCGCTATAATCACCTAGCGGTCCGCCGAATTAGCTATTAGCTAACTAAAAGCTGGAGGCTAGCGTGTGAACATCTTGCGCATGCGCAGAATGGATCGTGCAGGTGGAAGCGGTGCCGTTATTCCGAGGTGGAGGTGGCATGAACGCAGCATTATCATCTGCGCCTACGTCATGGCATACGTGTCATCTTGCACATGCGCAGAACGGATCGTGCCGGTGGAACGGATCGGGTACTGACAGTCTCCGTCCAGAGCAACGGGGTCTATTGGTCCATTATATACTGTCTATGCTCTCTCCTCTACAAAGCTGTCGGATCCAAATATGGTGATTTCCTTTTCATCAGCAACCAATCGTGAAAGTAAAAGGGGGATTTGATTCTAAAAGCGCAATCTCATTGGCTGATGCCAATTTCTGACAACGTGATTCGCTTAGAATGGTCACGTGAAGCGCTCTGACATTTCCGCGGTAGTTCAGAATGTCAAAAGAAGTGCGTTGAAAACGGTCGAAAGTCACCTCAGAGAAGACGAAAACAGTTGTTATTAGCAAGAAGACCCAGCAGGGGATTACACACTAAGACAGCAGATGATGAAATGTCTTCACATAGTACGTCGATGTTTAAACTGTCATTCAGAAAACAGGAGTTTTCAGACAGCGGAGGTAATCAGTCAATCTCTCTATCAGCAGTTTACAGAAATCCATAGCCTAGCTACATATATTATATTCATATATTAAATATGTAGGTGTCACATATATACTATTCTACTATAATTACTATAAAATACTAAACCAATCTGTAATTTTGGGATCCTAAGTGGTTGTGAGTCCCTCAGGCTGTGGCAGGCAGATCCATATTTAGCTGTCAGTGGGGCTGCTGTCCCCTCTCCTAGGAGAACTATCAGCTTCTCTTCTGGTGTTAACTTTGGGAAGTTTTATTTTTTGGGCTATTTTTCCAAGGTGTAAATCTCTTAGTAAAGATACTTTTTCCCAGTGGAGGAGGAAGTGCATCTCTGTCTGACCCAGTTCGTGGTCACTGAGCCTGTCTCTCTCTGACCTGTCTGTCTGACCCAGTTCGTGGTCACTGAGCCTGTCTCTCTCTGACCTGTCTGTCTGACCCAGTTCGTGGTCACTGAGCCTGTCTCTCTCTGACCTGTCTGTCTGACCCAGTTCGTGGTCACTGAGCCTGTCTCTCTCTGACCTGTCTGTCTGACCCAGTTGGTGGTCACTGAGCCTGTATTTAGTATGGATGGTAACTGCACCTTTTTAGGTTTACTAGCAACGTTAAATGAAAGCTAATATGTACGAGTAGTTTCCCATGTAAGAAGTATAACGTTCCGTAACATTAGCTAGGTTATAGCATTCATAATAAACGGATAAACGGATCATAATATTATTACGTATGTGGTAATTTGCATAAATAGCACAACAGATCTAAACATTGGGTATAGCCAGGTGAAAATGTCTTGTTGACATATAACAGTAAAAGACCTAATGTAAAGGTCTGAATGGAACCCATTTAGGCTACCCATGAGCATTAATACTAGAGGCAGGAAGAAGTGCTTTAAACCAGTATTGATTATTGAGTGTATTAAACCAGTATTGATTATTGAGTGTATTAAACCAGTATTATTATTGCAGAGATGGGGTTTGGGGCTGAGTCCGTGGGCCTGTTTCTGGGGGATGAGTCTGAGGGAAGAACAAGGGTAAGGAGAATGCAGAAGACAAAAGGTAGGTAAAATAAAAAGGGAACCCCCAGAAACAGTCCCACGGACCCAGCCCCAAACCCCATCTCTGCAAAAATAGGCTAATTAATAAATGCTGGTTTAAAGTACTTCTTCCTGCCTCTATGTGTTAATGCTCATGGGTAGCCTAAATTGGCTCCATTCAGACCTTAATATTAAGTCTTTTTCTGTTATATATCAACAAGACATTTTCACCTGGCTATACCCAATGTTTATATATATATATATATATATATATATATATATATAGACACACCTTATTCAATGCGTTTCCTTTATTTTCATGACTATTTACATTGTAGATTCTCACTGAAGGCATCAAAACTATGAATGAACACATGTGGAATTATGTACTTAACAAAAAAGTGTGAAATAACTGAAAACATTATCTTATATTCTAGTTTCCTAAATGTAGCCACCCTTTGCTCTGATTACTGCTTTGCACACTCTTGACATTCTCTTGATGAGCTTCAAGAGGTAGTCACCTGAAATGGTTTTCCAACAGTCTTGAAGGAGTTCCCAGAGATGCTTAGCACTTGTTGGCCCTTTTGCCTTCACTCTGCGGTCCAGCTCACCCCAAACCATCTCGATTGGGTTCAGGTCCGTTGACTGTGGAGGCCAGGTCATCTGGCGCAGCACTCCATCACTCTCCTTCTTGGTCAAATAGCCCTTACACAAACTGAAGGTGTGTTTGGGGTCATTGTCCTGTTGAAAAATAAATGATGGTCCAACTAAACGCAAACCGGATGGGATGGCATGTCGCTGCAGGATGCTGTGGTAGCCATGCTGGTTCAGTATGCCTTCAATTTTGAATAAATCCCCAACAGTGTCACCAGCAAAGCCCCCCCACACCATCACACCTCCTCCTCCATGCTTCACGGTGGGAACCAGGCATGTAGAATCCGTCCGTTCACCTTTTCTGTGTCGCACAAAGACACAGTGGTTGGAACCAAAGATCTCAAATTTGGACTCATCAGACCAAAGCACAGATTTCCACTGATGGTGTAATAGCTCATGAGACAATATGTCATTAACAGGTATGGAACTTTTTGAAGCTCCTCCTAGAGGCTTCAAAGATTGTTCTCAGATTGGGTCAGCAGCAGATCAAAATCTTCACTATGCTAAATTGCAAAGGTTTTGTTTGCATGGAACAGTGTGCCATAAGGGGCGGGAAATCTGCATGTCTCACATACAGAGGACACGGCCATAAATAAAACACCCCATGGCTTCAGTAGCTGACTTGAAATTTCTTCCCTGTTCATCTTTCCAACTCAAATCAGTTTGAGGTCTAAATCGACTAGAGGCTCTGTCACATCCAGGTATTGGACCAGCCTCCCTGACTGAGTGGCAAGATCCTCTTTATTTCAGAGGTACAATGCATTTCATTCTTTTGATCTGTAACGGTTTCATTATCATGAATAATTTTCTCCTCTAGTGAACTATGGAACAGTTTATTGAAGACTCCAGCCTCGAGGGCTGGAAGAGGATTGGCTCTGGAGGTTTCGGACACATCTACAAAGCCAGGCATCGTCAGTGGGCCTATGACGTGGCCATTAAACTGCTTCGTCCTGACGACGGGTAAGTGCTTACAAATAGTTTTCTGTTTACAGTCACATGAAGTTGAGAGAATCACTAATTATGCAAATAAACACACACACAGGAGCAATGAGTCTTTGCTGCGTGAGATTGAAATGATGCGTCAAGCCACCAGCCCGTATGTCATGGCTGTCCGAGGGGTCTTCAAGGGTCTACCGCCAAACGCCACGTCTGACTTGTCAACACAGCTTGGTGTGGTCATGGACCTCATGAAGAGAGGATCACTGGCCTCCCTACAGGTAACCAGGGGTGGAACAACTACTCATCTTTTACTTAGAGGTACTCTGTAAAAATTTTCTCTGCTTCAAGTAAAAATTTTGAATATAAGATTTAAAAAGAACATCAGAAGAAAAGATTGACTAAATTGAAATTTGAATCTTGTCATTCTAAAAGAAATTCAAATGTAAATGTCTGAATTATGCAGTTTTTATGTTCAAACAGTTAATATTGAAGGAAATGAGAAGAACATAAATATAACACATGATTCCAAACTTTTAAATGGTAGTGTATATAAAGCAGTCGGAGTCAAGTCATATTTATTGCTAACTAACTCCACTATTTGTCGATCTGTAACTTTGAAAACAATCTTACAGGAAGCCTTGGATGGACCTCCACCCTGGCCGCTGGTCTTCAGACTGGCTCACCAAGTGGCTCTGGGTATAAACTTCCTCCACAGTCTGACCCATCCCATTCTCCACAAGGACCTGAAGCCCCAAAACGTGCTGCTAGACGACTCTCTCAATGCCAAGGTGAGTCCCAGGCCTTCAGGGGAGGCCAGGCCTCATGCTTACTTTATATTGTTATAATAGTTTGCACATTTTATGGAGACTAAATAAAGGCTGAAAGACATGAACTGTAAGCCCGAAAGTTGTTTTTTCCCTAAATGTTGCTTTTGATAATAAGCAGAAATGACTCAACGATGAAACGATAAAAAGGAAGGGAAAGGGTTTTACTGTTTTAAAAGAGCCAAACTCCAGGTCTTAACATTGTACAGTATGAAGTATTATTAAGAGGAGTACAACTGATGTTTGACTGAATAAGACAACTTGTTCAATTAATAACTTCACATTAGCACTGATTTCAGAAAGACATTTTATTTACGATTCAATTAAATATCAATTTGGGATATTTCACAATTTAGTTCAGAGTGTGTGCTGCAGAGATGGTACGCGTCATGTCAACACAAGTGACTTATTTCTTTTAGTTAGCATGTCAGGCTTATATCTGTATTTGTATCCATACAGTCATATAAGTCAAGACCTGCGTGTCTTCTCTGTCTTTATAGTTTGTTAATCTGAAATGCAACCAGATATCTGCCTTTAGGCCAGGCGCTGTCTTCAGTGGAGCAGCTCCGGCTATGTTTCGATTCAACTTAGGTTTGCTCGTCTCTCACAGGGCAAGATCTCGTTACGGTAAGAACAAAAGGCCACGTGGCACTGACGGGGTTAAAGCTCCATGCAAAAGGCAAATATTAAGAGATTGTTCTCTGGATATTCTGAATTGATATTGGATTATTCAAATGGAAATCGATAACAATCACTTTTTTTATTTTTTATTTTTTTTACAATTGTGCATATTCTCACAGCAGTAATATCAAAAACTACATTTTGTGTCATGTCCAAAAGTAGCCATTTTCATATCATATCCTATAGAAAGTGTCAAATAAATAAAATTTTCTTAAGATAATTTAAACCATCACATTCCTCATATTCTGACAGTGTTGCTTATCAAAATAGTTGCTAATTAATACAATCGAGTAATTGATTAATGAATGGACTAAATCTTTCAGCTGTACTGTATAAACTGCAAAACACATTTGATAAGTTCTTCATATACTTTGTGTACAAAAATTTTGATTTGTAAAGTAATTAAACAATAAATGCAGGGGAATAGAAGTAGAGTGGCATAAAACGAAAGTAAATCCCTTTTCTGACACCTTCCTCTCTTTGCTAATTCTTTCTGCAGCTGACAGATTTTGGCCTTTCCCGGATTTCCTACAGCGTTGCACAGGTTTCCAGGAAGGACGATGGATGGGGGACGACCAACTACATGCCCCCGGAGGCATTTGTCTTATCCTACAAACCTAAACGAGCCTCTGATATCTACAGGTACAAGAGGCCCGAACCAGCACTTGGATAAGAGCGTTTTATTTATCATATACTAAATAATAACTGGAGACAGGATCACTCCTGCCCCCATGTCAACCAAGTCTTGACAGAAAGTCAAAACATCAGTGACATAGTGCTTTACATGTGAGGGCATTGGTAAGAGTATTATAGTATATATAATCAGGTGACTTCCTGATTTTATTGTTGTCATTGATTGTGCTCATTCTCACAAAAGTCAAAATATCAGTGACATAGTCCTTGTCCTTGTTTTCAGGTAAGAGAAGTATACTGAGATACTAGGATGACTTTAGGCAATGATTTACAACAAACAATCATTAAATGTCATTCTCTCATCAATTTACAGATGAAAAAAAACCCTATCCATCAACCAACCAGTGTGTGATTGTAATGGCATGAATAGTAATCCTGGCATTGAACTCTCTCTGTCTGTCTTCCAGTTATGGGATACTCCTTTGGTCCATTCTCACAGGGAAACAACCATATAAGGGTAAGAGACTGATGTGTCTTTAGCCACCCTCACTATAATAATGCTATAATATAATGCTCAAAACATCTTCTACCTTAATCTTAGTTTTTTCTCATGACACATGGTACAAGAATGTGTTTGTGTTAGTTTTCTTGGTGCTGAGCTGTACAGAAAGGCTTGTTAATTCCTCCAATGTAGATGCAAAAGCCGCCATAGTGGAGGTTCAAGTCCCAAAAGGACAGCGTCCACCAATAGATGATATTAAGGGTGATGCTGCAGGGTTGACAGAGTTGAAAGAACTGATGAAGAGATGTTGGGACGAAATACCTGAAGAAAGGCCCCAAGCCCTTGGTGAGGAACTCCTTCATTTACCTCTAAAACTCTGAACTGACAAAGAAAAGTAGCTTGTGATGCCTGGCTCTGACGTCGCAGCTGTACTCTATGTTGTGTTCAACAGAGTGTACAACCAAGGCAGAAAAACTATATCAGATGCACGAACATGCAATTTTTGACGCTGTCTATGAAGTGCTGAAGAAACTGGTGAGAAACAAATCTCTTCATGAAAACTCAAGTCATGCTGAGGGACAAACATTTAGACACAATACAGCAAATCACTGTTTCTATCATTTTGTCTAAAAGGTTCTTTCTCTTTGACTTTCCAGGAGCAAAAGGAAAAGGAAGACAAGGGAATAAATGAGCTGTTTCAAAGAACTCAAATTGCTAAGGCTTCAGGTCTGTACTTACATATTACAATTGCCTGGGTTCAGACCTTTTAATTCGTCCACCCCACTAATTTAACTGATTCAGCCTGCATTGTGACATGAAACAGCTTTTTCTAAATAAATAAAAAAGAATCGAGCCAATCAAAGCCATGAGTGTGACTAATGCTGTTGTAAAGCAGTTGTTGGCACTTTGGTTTTACTTGGCTCCAGTGGTGTACTGGCCATCTGGCATACCGTGAGTAGCAGCATCTCTTTACCTCTTTAGCATTTACTTTGCGTACATACTCTTGGCACTGGGCTCTCTGGCAAATCACAGCCAAGGTGGCTTAACTTGGGCTAACATCATAGGCTCCCCCGTAACCTACTCCATAGCTACTGTTGTAAATATAAAAGCATGGATAAATTGTTTTAAGTGGAATTCATTTTACAATCAGAATTTTATTTGATATAATTTGGAAAGTCTAGAAGTGCAGCATGATTGAATTATGAACCAGAGTGTAACAAGTTGACAATTCTGTCTGATACAAACCTTTATTTGCTTTATAGCTTAGTTTAGCAAAACAACTAGCCTGGCTCTGTCCAAAAGGCAACGAAATCCATCTGCCGTCACCTCTACATCTCACTAATAAACAAGTTATATCTTGTTTAATCTGTACAAGAGCAAGGCTAAAGGACACATTATATCTCGATGGCAATAGGAACTTAAATTATTTAACTTCCATGATCAAGAAGTAGTTTCACTGAGTTTGATTGAGCCATGTTTAGCTGGATTAGAAATTGTTTTTAAAGAAACATTTACAGCATTAGTTTTCACATTTTACATAATTTAATTTGGTCTTTTTTCAGAGAGTGACCGTTTTGAAGAAGAGGATGTTGTTGATAACATTCGGAAAGGTCCCCCGCCAATTCAGGTGAGTTTCAAATATTCGCTGCGATGACAGAGCTACAGAAACATTAAACATTACATGTAGTCACTTTAAGATCAGAGTTCTACTCCAAAAGTTATTGTCCTCATGAACACATTTTTACTGAGCACTCTTCCAAATATGTTTTTCACATTTCACTATGCTCCTGATTTTGTAATTTGTGTAAATACAGATTTCCGAATCAACATTTTTCGGCTTCTACTTGAAGACATTTTATCATAACAATCTACAAAATCAATGTTTTGATACTAATAATTTTTAAAGAAACAAAAAGTTCCATAGGGTGATGATGTTTTTTGGTATCTTTTGGATCTTTGCAAAAAGAAAAAAAGGCGACACCTCAAGAGGTCCTCGTGAAAACTCACAAAAAGATTTGGGAGCCGAAGACTTTGAAAAATTCAAGTCGCTCCTGCAGCATCAGGGGGTCCTAGGAGACTTCCCAGCAATCCCAAAGAGTCGACTGGAGAATGCAGACAGGGTGAAGACGGTGGATCAGATGTTCCAAACATACAGCATGAACATAATTAAAGTGACCAGAATAGTTTTAGTGAAGATGGGTCGGAACGAACTAGCGGAGAATTTATCATAGACCATTAATGAATGAAAAGTTTTATTTCGAAAAACATGCAAAAAAATAAACAAAATCTTAAAATACAAGACACAAAGTATTTCACTTTAATAAAAAGCAAGAATGAGCTAAATAAATAAATACTATTAAATAAATACTCTTGTCCAAAAAGAGTAGGAACAAGCAAAATGCTTTTTGGGTCCAACCCTTTTTGAAATGTCCATACCCTTATCAAAGGGTTTTTTATCTATTGTTTTTCAATTGAATGAATTGATGACTTGATAGTTATTATTCCATAATTTAATTAAATAATTTGTTCATATAACCATCCTTAAGCTACTGTCCATCAAGTATATTTATCAATATACCATGTTTGACCTAAAACACCAATACTCTTTGCTAACTTGGAACGTACATGATTTATATGGGGTTTCCAGCATAAATTGTTGTCTAATGTCACTCCCAAAAACATATTTTCATAAACTCTTTCTAACATATTATTGTAAAACATCCCAACAACCTTTGTATTCATATGTATTTCCCATTTCCCGAACAATACAGCAAATCACTGTTTTTATCATTTTGTTTAACAGGCTCTTTCTCTTTATATTTCTAGGAGCAAAAGGAAGAGGAAGACAAGGGAATGAAAGAGCAGTTTCAAAGAACTCAAATTGTTCAGGATTCAGGTCTGTACTTACAATTGCCTGGGTTCAGACCTTTTAATTTGTCCACCCCACTAATTTAACTGATTCAGCCAGTATTGTGAAATGAAACAGCTTTTTCTAAATAAATAACAAAGAATCGAAAAAATCAGCCAATCAAAGCCATGAGTGTGACTAATGCTGTTGTAAAGCAGTTGTTGGCACTTTGGTTTTATTTGGCTCCAGTGGTGTACTGGCCATCTGGCATACCGTGAGTAGCAGCATCTCTTTGCCTCTTTAGCATTTACTTTGCGTACATACTCTTGGCACTGGGCTCTCTGGCAAATCACAGCCAAGGTGGCTTAACTTGGGCTAACATCATAGGCTCCCCCGTAACCTACTCCATAGCTACTGTTGCGGCTATAAAAGCATGGATAAATTGTTTTAAGTGGAATTCATTTTACAATCAGAATTTGATTCGATATAATTTGGAAAGTCTAGAAGTGCAGCATGATTGAATTATTGTATCCCCTTTTAAGTTAGCATTGTGCTAAACCAGAAATTAGCTTGCTCAGACCAGAAATGAGTTACGGAAAATTGAATTCCCCTCCCCCACGGAAATCAGTTAGTGAAAGAAATGTTGGACAGAAGATGGAACCAGAGTGTAACGAGTTGACAGTTCTGTCTGATACAAACCTTTATTTGCTTTATAGCTTAGCTTAGCAAAACAACTAGCCTGGCTCTGTCCAAAAGGCAACAAAATCCATCTGCCATCACCTCTACATCTCACTAATAAACAAGTTATATCTTGTTTAATCTGTACAAGAGCACGGCTAAAGGACACATTATATCTCGATGGCAATAGGAACTTAAAGTTAAATTATTTTACTTCCATGATCAAGACGTAGTTTCACTACATTAAATCCAATCATGTTCAGCTGGATTAGAAATTGTTGTTAAACATTTTATAGCATTAGTTTTCACATTTTTGAATCATTTCATTTGGTCTTTTATTCAGAGAGTGACCGTTTAGAAGACGTGGACGTTGTTGGTAACATTCGGAAAGGTAACCCGCAAATTCAGGTGAGTTTCAAACACTCTAATACAGAGGCATTCACTTGTCTTCAACACTCAGGAAATATTTTTCAAATAGCTTCATAGAAAGGCTGAGTTCCTCTTAACCCAGAAGAATGACTTACAATGTGGTCTGTTACTTTTAAACAAACAAAACACATGGTGGTAGGCAGATTTTGTTACTTTTGGACAGAGCCAGGCTAGTTGTTTTTTTACTTTGCACACATTAAAGATATGTTCCATAATGAGAGAAACCATACATTGCATTAACATGCATTAGTTCCTTTAATTTGGGATTTACTGTGTGTCCTTCTAAACTGAAATTGAAATTATATAGAACCTCAACCCTGAACACGAGTACCAACAGGTGTGAGGACCCTACTGTGATGCAAGGAATTATAATTCAGTTCTCGACAGTCGTAAAACTTTCGCATACACGTCAGAAGTGGTGAAAATGGTTGTATTTCATGGGTCCTGCTCATGGGTGTGGCAAAATTACACAAAAGTGCCAGCTACAAAATTTCAACAAAGTAGCCCTTGTGGTACCTTTCACATAGATGTACAAAATGTCGTAGGCACATGTATCATCCCAAGATTTAAGGGGGACGTAATTTAATGTTGGCTACTGATGTACAAGCACATTGCACATTGTAAAGTAAAGTATTTAATGAATGAAATAGACATATTACATACCTGAAATCATTCTGTGACTTAGTGGGAAAAATCTGACCCGGGCAGAGGCATTACTAAAAACTGTATAAAAATAGCGTTCTTTTCACTGTTAGTCTCGTTTGCTGTTACAGGTCATTTGAGACCATTGTATGAAAAATGACAGAAACATTAAACATTAAACATTACATATAGTCACTTTAAGGTCAGAGTTCTACTCCAGAAGTTATTGTCCTCATGAACACATTTTTACTGAGCACTCTTCCAAATATGTTTTTTCATATTTAACTATGCTCCAGAATTTGTAATTTGTGTAAACACAGTTTTCCAAATCAAAATCTTTCGGCTTCTACTTGAAACAATGTTATCATAACAATCTACAAAACCAATGTTTTGATACTAATATTTTTAAACAAAGAAAAAGTTCCATAGGGTGATGATGTTTTTTGGTATCTTTTGGATCTTTGCAGGAAGAAAAAAAGGTGACACCTCAAGAGGTCCTCTTGGGGACTCTAGAACATTTGGGAGCTGAAGAATTTGAAACATTCAAGTGGTACCTGGAGCAAAAGAGGGTCCTAGCACCCTTTCCAGCAATCCCAAAGAGTCGACTAGAGAATGCAAACAGGGTGAAGGTGGTGGATCAGATGTTCCAAACATACAGCATGAACACAATTGAAGTGACCAGAATAGTTTTAGAGAAGATGGATCAGAACAAACTAGTGGAGAAAATCTTAAAATACAAGACACAAAGTATTTCACTTTAATAAAAAGCAAGAATGAGCTAAATAAATAAATACTATTAAATAAATACTCTTGTCCAAAAAGGAGTAGGAACAAGCAAAATGCTTTTTGGGTCCTACCCTTTTTGAAATGTCCATACCATTATCAAAGGGTTTTTTATCTATTGTTTTTCAATAAACAGCCATATAACCCTACAACCAAAAACATTGTGTTGTGTTTCGAGCACAAATTGTGGTCTAGTATCACTTCCAAAAAACAAATTTTCATAAACTCTTTCTAACATATTATTGTAAAACATCACAAATTCTAATGTATTTCCCTTTTCCCAAACACCATACATTTAGTTTTTTTCAGATTTATTGATAATTAGTTTGAGTCAAACCACAATTTCAGCTTCCCTAATTCTTTTGAGACAACGTACAGCCGCTGCTGTAGGTTCTCCCCAGAACAAAAAATATTGGTGTCATCAGCAAAAACAATCCATTTCACAATACTAGATACTTTACTATACTATATCACTGATGTATAAAATGACTAATTTAGGACCAAATATTAACCCTTGTGGCACACCACATGTAATATCTAAATATGTTGAGTTGTAATCCCCCATTTGTACAAATTGTTTTCTGTTTTCAATAAAACTTTTTAACCAGTTGAGACTCTAACACCATACCTTTCCCTTCTTTTGTATCAAAATATGATCATATGTGTTAAATGCTTTCTTCAAATCTATAAAAAACACCATTGCATACTTCTGGTTGTCGATTGAACTAGTTAAGTCTCCAATTAATTCCATTAAGGCCATAGAAGTTGATCGATTTGTTCTGAACCCATACTGACTGTCAATAAACAGCTGATGGTTTTCAATGAAACTGTCTAACAGTACAACAAAACGTTTTTCAAGTATTTTTGAAAACTGGGAAAGTAAGGACACTGGCCTATACTAAGTAAAAATATGTTTTACATTTTCCTTTTACTTGAAAAAGAACTGGTTTTGATTGATCAGTGGCAAATGTAGATTAGAGGGACTACAATACCAGGAATTATTTTCTTAAAGGTGCCCTGCCACACATATTTCATTACTTTGTGGTAATTTCTGAAGTTCTACCATGGACTCTGTAACATTTTTTGGGGAAAAAATGCCTTGGTTACCTTGTTTCAAGCCATTCTAGCGTGGTATAGAAAGCCTGCAGGAAGACACAGCTTGATTTGTGCTCATTAATATTCCACGAGCTAAGCTGCTTGACTCTGATTGGCTAACAGTTAGCCAATGAGAGCCTGGCTATCAGCATCCTTTACCCAGCGCAACTGGGCAAGCTCATGAATAGTAATGAGCTCAGGCAGTATGATGTCAGACTGACCAGCTTTTGTGATTGGTCTGATTTCTCCGCCTATTTCTTTTCAGTGTCTAGAGCTGACAGAGGAGGTAGCAGTTCATGTTCACATTCACAACATAACACAAACACATATGGACCTGACATATTTCAAAAAATACAAGTAAAACCGTTTTTGTGTGGCAGGGCACCTTTAATATGAGTCATGTCTATACCATTCCAATCCATAGATTATTTTATTCTTTAACTTGTTAACAATATCAATGATTTCATATCTGTCAACATCTCTCAAAAAATTGTACTTGGATTACTTTCTCCGTAGTATTGTTTAACACCTCTCTCTTCTGGAGAGTTAATTTCCCTTGCTAGAGAAGCCTACGGTGGCCTATCTCTACAGCCAGGGAGAAGACAAGATGGCAGCTGCCTGCTGAGACTCTCTCAGCACTCTCTCACAACACTCTCCCAAAACGCTCAAATAAACCTTGGTACGTGTGACAAGACTAGTTATGTAAAGAAGGATAATTTCAGCTTAAACCTATATCTTGTCAATGCGAGAAACTAGACAGTTGTTTGCAGCCAAACAACACATTATGACGGAAGTAAATAAGCAGCTGGGTGAAACCAACGCGGCCTTGACTCAGATCATTGATGATTTAATGGCCAAATACTTCAAAGAGGCCGACGTGAAAGCTGAATCACGCTTTAACAGGCTTGAGAAACGCATTGATAGTATGCATTCAACTTTATCCAAGCACACGGAGGAAATACGGATAATACGCTCAGATACAACCCAGTTAAAAGAGCGTGTGAGTGAGGCTGAACAAACTGTCTCGCAGTGTGTGGAAACAATGCACAAATATCAAGGAAAACTCACAGAAATGGAGGATCGCGCACAAAGAGACAATCTGCTTATATTTAATCTAAAAGAAGGAGTTGAAGGTGCAAATGCTCTGGATTACCTGCGAGAGCACCTTCCCAAGTGGTTTCCTGCTCTCGTTGACGCCTGCCCGGAGCTGATGCAATGTCACCGGCTTGGACGCCTGCCTGAGCGAGGCACTGGGAGTGAGCTGCGGAGACCACGGCCGCTGAGTGTTAGATGTCTCCGGTATATCGACAGGGATCGTATTCTCAAAGAATCCAGGAAAAATCGCTCTGAAGTGGCTAATATTCAACTTCAGTTTGCAGCGGACTACAGCGAGACCACTTCGAAGCGTCGTAAGTTATGCTACAAGGTGATGCAGGAAGCCCGTATAAAGGGGTTTCAGGCTTTCCTTCTGTACCCCGCGACAATAAAACTCACCAAAGGGAATGCTAAGCATTTATTTCAAGACGCAAGTAAGGCTGACCTTTTCATTTCAACTATAGAGGATTAAAGTAACTCCAGCGCAGTGACTTGGTAAGGCTGCTATGAGGCAATTTTGATGGATTTTTTTTGGATGGAATTTTGAGGGTTTTTTTTGTTTTTTTTGTTTGTCATAATGACAAATTTCCGGGGGAGTGGATCTATTATGAGCGCTGACTTATTTTATGTATGGCGGGGCGGTGTGAGCTGGGAGGGGGGTGGGATAAGTGGGGGAAGAGTGGGAAGGGAATGTTCATTCACCAATATTTTGTTTTCTACCTATCTTTTGAATACATCTTTGGATATATGGAGATTTTTAGTTGTTATTATTTAAAACTAGATAAGTATAACACTGACAAGATTTGATACTAGAGAGAAAAGCATGCATGATTTTGATAAGGACCTGGACCCTGATAGCCATGGGTTGAATGAAACAGGTGACACCTCTAAATATTATACTGACTATGAATTTAATTTAAATGTTAATTCAAGGGACAGTCTGTCGCTTGAATTAACATTTAATTAACATCAGAAGTCTTTATGCAAATTTCAATAAAATTAAGGATTATATCACTACATTTACAAGTCGATTTAATATAATAGCACTTTCTGAAACATGGATTAGTAATGAAAAGGGTGTAGACTTTGAACTAGAAGGATACAAGTTATACCACGTAAATAGATTAGAAAAAAGAGGAGGAGGTGTGGCATTGTATGTTGACAGTTATTTGAAATGTGAACTTGTTGAAAAAATGTCTATTGCAATCGAGGGAATCTTTGAATGTGTATCTGTTGAAAATGATATTGGAAAAAACAGGAATGTGATTGTTGCTTGCATTTATAGAGCTCAAGGATCCAAAATAGATGTTTTTCAGGACAAATTTGAACAATTACTTGATACACAGAATAACCAGAAAACACTTTTAATAAGTGGTGATTTCAATATTAATTTTCTCAATCAATCTAAATGTGAGTTTACTTCAGATTTCTTAGATGCATTGCATACAAGATCTCTTTTTTCTACACAGCCTAGTAGAATCACTAGCTCGTGTGCCACATTAATTGATAATATTGTCACAAACGATGTTCAAAAAATTGTTCAAAGTGGATTATTGATAAATGACTTAAGCGATCATTTGCCTGTTTTTACCATGTGTGACATGCAACCTGAGATATACAAGAGCTCACATCAGCCTTCATATTTTAGAGTGAGAACCGAGAAAACAATAAATGACTTTAGTAGTGAGCTTTCACAACATAACTGGTCAGGTGTTTATGTGACTGATGTGAATACAGCATATGAAACCTTTTTAAACATGTATATATCTAGTTATGATAAATTTTGCCCATTAAAGCTGTCAAAGAAACCCCTTAAAAGTGATAAACCTTGGATGACATTAGGATTAATTAAAGCATGTTAAAAGAAAAATAGACTGTATAAAGACTTTGTACAAAATAGGACACCTAATTGTGAGGCCTAATATAAAGCATACAAAAATAAATTGACGACAATTTTAAGAGAAACTAAAAGGGATTATTATAATAAACAATTGAAAGATAAAAACGGAAATATGAGAACATGGAAAATATTAAATAATATAATAAAACCAAACTCTCAACATAATAAGTTACCTGAATATTTTGTGTACAATGAAACTATTATGAACAATAGCATAGATGTGGCCAATGAATTTACAGTGCCTTGCGAAAGTATTCGGCCCCCTTGAACTTTTCGACCTTTTGCCACATTTCAGGCCTCAAACATAAAGATATAAAACTGTAATTTTTTGTGAAGAATCAACAACAAGTGGGACACAATCATGAAGTGGAACGAAATTCATTGGATATTTCAAACCTTTTAAACAAATAAAAAACTGAAATATTGGGCGTGCAAAATTATTCAGCCCCCTTAAGTTAATACTTTGTAGCGCCACCTTTTGCTGCGATTACAGCTGTAAGTCGCTTGGGGTATGTCTCTATCAGTTTTGCACATCGAGAGACTGACATTTTTGCCCATTCCTCCTTGCAAAACAGCTCGAGCTCAGTGAGGTTGGATGGAGAGCGTTTGTGAACAGCAGTTTTCAGTTCTTTCCACAGATTCTCGATTGGATTCAGGTCTGGACTTTGACTTGGCCATTCTAACACCTGGATATGTTTATTTGTGAACCATTCCATTGTAGATTTTGCTTTATGTTTTGGATCATTGTCTTGTTGGAAGACAAATCTCCGTCCCAGTCTCAGGTCTTTTGCAGACTCCATCAGGTTTTCTTCCAGAATGGTCCTGTATTTGGCTCCATCCATCTTCCCATCAATTTTAACCATCTTCCCTGTCCCTGCTGAAGAAAAGCAGGCCCAAACCATGATGCTGCCACCACCATGTTTGACAGTGGGGATGGTGCGTTCAGGGTGATGAGCTGTGTTGCTTTTACGCCAAACATAACGTTTTGCATTGTTGCCAAAAAGTTCGATTTTGGTTTCATCTGACCACAGCACCTTCTTCCACATGTTTGGTGTGTCTCCCAGGTGGCTTTTGGCAAACTTTAAACGACACTTTTTATGGATATCTTTAAGAAATGGCTTTCTTCTTGCCACTCTTCCATAAAGGCCAGATTTGTGCAGTATACGACTGATTGTTGTCCTATGGACAGAGTCTCCCACCTCAGCTGTAGATCTCTGTAGTTCATCCAGAGTGATCATGGGCCTCTTGACTGCATCTCTGATCAGTCTTCTCATTGTATGAGCTGAAAGTTTAGAGGGACGGCCGGGTCTTCGTAGATTTGTAGTGGTCTGATACTCCTTCCATTTCAATATTATCGCTTGCACAGTGCTCCTTGGGATGTTTAAAGCTTGGGAAATGTTTTTGTATCCAAATCCGGCTTTAAACTTCTCCACACCAGTATCTCGGACCTGCCTGGTGTGTTCCTTGTTCTTCATGATGCTCTCTGCGCTTTAAACGGACCTCTGAGACTATCACAGAGCAGGTGCATTTATACGGAGACTTGATTACACACAGCTGGATTCTATTTATCATCATTAGTCATTTAGGTCAACATTGGATCATTCAGAGATCCTCACTGAACTTCTGGAGAGAGTTTGCTGCACTGAAAGTAAAGGGGCTGAATAATTTTGCACGCCCACTTTTTCAGTTTTTTATTTGTTAAAAAAGTTTGAAATAGCCAATGAATTTCGTTCCACTTCATAATTGGGACCCACTTGTTGTTGATTCTTCACAAAAAATTACAGTTTTATATCTTTATGTTTGAGGCCTGAAATGTGGCAAAAGGTCGAAACGTTCAAGGGGGCCGAATACTTTCGCAAGGCACTGTAACTCATTTTTTATTAATATTGGGGAAAACATTGCCAAATCAATTGATATATCTAACCAAAGTCAAAATGCTACCTGTAGAATGGAAAGTAGAACAATGCAGTCCATGTTCCTGGGTGAGGTTAAGGAAAATGAAATTGCGTTTATTGTTAGCAGATGTGAAAATAAAACATCTACTGATAGTGACGGACTGGACATGACCATTGTAAAAAAGACCATTGACTGCATTATTAATCCTCTGACTTTTATTTTTAATTTGTCTATACATTCGGTGTTTTACCTGAGAAGATGAAGGTCGCCGAAGTCGTTCCACTTTTCAAAAAGGGGGATGTACATCACTTTAATAACTATACCAGTGTCATTGCTCTCTCAGTTTTCTAAAATCCTTGAAAAGTGGTTTGCTCAAAAACTAAATATTTTTTAGAAAAACATAAATTAATTACTGAAAAACAATATGGCTTTAGAGCAAAACAATCAACAGCTTTGGCATTAATTGAACTCATAGAAAAAATTACATCTGCAACTGAGAATAAGCAACACACAGTGGGGGTCTTCATCGACTTAAGCAAAGCATTCGACACCATAAATCATAGTCTGCTATTGTCAAAATCATACAACTATGGCATTAGGGGTCTAGCTCATCAATGGCTCAAAAGTTATCTCAACAATCGACAGCAGTTTGTTCAAATTAATGGTCAAAGATCTGAGTTAAAAGATATAATATGTGGAGTTGCACAATGACCTCTGCGAAGTGTCTAAGGTAGTACAGTTTTTGATGTTTGCCGATGATACCAACATTTTTTATTCTGGAAATAATCTGTCAGAAATTACAGAAAATATAAATTCAGAAATGGGAAAAATTAAGAAATGGTTTGACAAAAATAAATTATTTTTAAATGGGGAAAAAACAAAATACATGATTTTTGGTAATTGTAAAAAGAATGAAAATGTAAGAATAGCAATTGAAGGAACTAATAATGAAAGAGTTAATGAGATAAAATTTGTAGGTGTTATTTTGGATGATAAATTTAATTGGAAAGATCACAGTTTATATTAAGAGTAAAGTTTGCAAAAGTATTGGGGTCTTGTATAAAGTTAAAGATGTTTTAGATTAATCAACGTTGCTTATGTTGTACAATTCCCTAATACTCCCATATTTTGGATACTGCACAGAAGTCTGGGGTAATACATACCCTACTAACACAAAACCTCTGTTTTTGTTACAGAAAAAAGCATTAAGGATTATCAACAAGACAGGCTACAGAGAACACACTAATAGTTTATTTATAAAATCTGGACTTCTAAAATTCAAAGATTTGGTTGATTGGAAGATTTTGATTTTTATGTGGAAAGCTAAGCAGAGAGTTTTGCCTATGGTTTTACAAAATGTATTTACTCCTGTATCAGAGGAAGATGGCCATAGAAGGCAATATCATTTTAAAACTCTTTTCGCACGTACTACACAAAAACAGAGGTGTTTGTCCATTTACAGAGTTAAACTGTGGAACACCTTGGACTATGAACTGAAGTGCTGCAAAAGTATTTGTAAATTTAAGAATTTGTATAAGAAAAAAATACAGGAATGTTATAAGAAAAATTATGACTAACATGCTTAAAATGATGATAATTAAATGTAAAGATAGGAAGTACTGATCATTTTTGGTGTTTGGGGTGAGGATTGGGGTTGATCCACTCATGAAGCAGCTGTTTTTTGTTTCTTTTTGTTGTTTTATTTTTTATGTGCACAAATAAGTGCCAGATACCATAAGATTTTTCTTCTTCCTGTTCCTTTTTTTCCATTCATGCATGTTATGAATAAATGAATGAATGAATGAATTATACTTATACTAGTTCAATAAATAAAGTTTCAAGTTTGGGTCACACCCTAACGAAAAATTATCAAACACCTCAACCACCTCATTCACATAAGTGATTTTCATACCTTTGTCAGTGAAAGGATCGGTGTAGCTAGTGTTTGTTCTATTTCTATTAATTTTATTTAATATATTACATGTACCCTTTATGTTGTTTTTGTTCATTCCAAATATAGTATTATAATACTTTTTCTTACATTTCCTAATATTATCCGTTCATTTATTTTTTATATATTGTATATTTAGTTTCTGTATCTTTATTTGTATATTTTATAAATTCTCTAGGGTATTCTTTTTCCCTGTAGGCATTTAGCAATCCCTTTGTGACCCAGTGCCTATCTAGAGAATTTGATTTCTTACTCTATTGGTTCATTGGACAGTTCTTATGATACAATGTCATGAATATATCTAAAAATAGGCCTAGGGCCCTATCTTGCACCCGGCGCAGCGCAAAGCCTGACACAAGTGTCTTTGCTAGTTTAAGACCGACGCAGTTGTTAATTTCCCGTCCAGCGCCCACGTCATTTAAATAACAAATGCACCTGCGTCCACCTGTGTGCCCATGGGCGTGCTGGGAGGTGTGTTCAGGTGCATTCTGGTCGTATTGCTGTCTTGAGGCAGCGGGAAGTGATTGCGCCATTGACCAACAAAAACCTGGTCTAAAGTCAATAACGCAGCAGTTCATTATTTTAACAGCGCATTAGTAAAATGTGCCTAGGCTTGTGCACAGCGTGCACATACTATGCTTGTTACACACGCACAGGGACGCACAGTCCTCACAAACACTTTATCCTCATAAACACTGTAGGGAACCCCTGTCACCATACAGACCACTGTCCATACACAGTATAAGTAAACACACCATGCTCTTACACACAATGTCTTCATGATCACTGTAGTTTCAAATATCCTCGAATTAACAGACACAATCATCACAAGCATACTGTCCTCATAAATACTGTAGGAAACCGCTGTCCCCATTTTGATTGATTGAATGTATTTGAGCATTTAAAAGAAAACAAAGGGTGATACAGAAAATGTTGATACTACACAAATCAGAAAGCATACCAACATACAGTACATTATGACAAACATTTGATGATTTTGTTCCCTTGTCTGGAAAAGGAGTGGGAAGAACTACACACTTATTTTATCCCACCCTTAGTTAGTGAACAAGCTTTCTCAGTCAAAATTCTTTATGCAAATATAGAATTTTACTACAATTTATTTCTCAAATATTTATATCAAATATATATTATTTCTTGCACATTTAAACAAACACATTAGACTTTCCTTATAAACACTGTTATTGAATCCACTGTCATCAAATATCCTGTACTTAAGCACACACACTCACACACACACAAACACACATACACACACACACAGTCCTCGTAAATATGTTGTCCCCATAAACACTGTTCTAAATACAATGAGTTTGTATATGCAGGACATGTATTCAATTCAATTACATTGTATTTATCCATCGATCCATCTTCGTCCGCTTATCCAGGGTCCGGTTGCGGGGGCAGCAGCTCCAGCAGGGAACACCAAACTTCCCTTTCCCGAGCCACATTAACCAGCTCTGACTGGGGGATCCCAAGGTGTTCCCAGGCCAGGGTGGATAGGATGGGAGATAATCAGAATCAGATTTATTGTCCAAGTATACTTACATACACAAGGAATTTGACTTTGGTACGTGTTAACACTCTCTATACATTCAACAAATAGACACGTAGTAGTAGACACATATGTAAATACACTATATACATATAGGCACATATTAACATAATATATGAACATACAAATATACAAATAAGACATATTATCAAGACAAGTACACATGGAGTAGGATGTAAGGTGCAAAAAGTTATAGTGCAAAGTAGTGTGCAAGATGCATATTGGAACAATAAGTATGTAATGTGTAGAGAAGATGGCGTTAGGCCAAAGTGGGGAGGACCCACTTATCCGCAGTTCAGCAGAGTGATGGCAGTGGGAAAGAAGCTGTTCTTATGTCCGGTTGTTTTTGTGTGCAGGGATCTGTGACACCTGCCAGAGGGGGAGGAGGTTAAAGAGAGTGTGTGAAGGATGTGTGGGGTCTTTGGTGATGTTCCCTGCCCGCTTTGTGGTCCTACCCGTGTACAAGTACTGGAGGAAGGGCAGGGGGGCACCAATGATTTTTTACGCTGTCCGACTTGTGTTATTGTTAGGCTATGGTTCTGACCCAGCAAACAGAGAAACAAACACGGACTAGGAGTATGATTAACAAAAAATATTTTTAATGACTATTCAGTTCTTTGGGTGTCCAAGGAAAGCAAACGCATGGTAGGTCAGCTCTGGGCTGGATAGAGGCTGAGGCAGGCAGGCAGAGGAATGTCCACAACTGTCTTGCAGTAATCCAAATGAGATGGTTGGAGTGAAGGAGTGGTTTGAGCTGGCAGCAAGGCACACCACGGCAGCAGGTCACACTGGTAGGTGCAACAACCTGGCGCCAAGGAGAGCCAAGCCCGGGAATATATACTGCAGGTTTGCTGAGTGGAATTGGAAGCAGCTGTGCAGGTAAGTGTCAGTGGGATTGCCAGCAGCTGCGCAGAGAGGTAGATTCCCAGCCACGCCCCATGACCTACTTCCAGGAGAGTAGTCAAACACCCATACAGACACCCAACACACAGTGGGGACAAACACACATACACACACCACAAACACAGTGGGGACAAAACAAGGGGAGAGAGGCACACAGAAACGGGGAGAACAGCTGCCCACATAACAGTTATAATCCCTTCACCTAGTCCTGGGTATTCCCCAAGGTCTTGTATATATAGTGTCAAATGTAAACAAGAGTTATCTCAGGACACTTTACAGATAGAGTAGGTCTAGACCACACTCTATTATATACAAAGACCCAATATCCCCCAAGAGCAAGCATTTGGTGAGACAGTGGTGAGGAAAAACTTCCTTTTAAAAGACAGAAACCTCAGACAGACCCTGACTATCGGTGGAGAGCCATCTGCTGCTGCCAGTCTGATGCCACCATCATCTGTCCTGGACCATTTGGCAACACAGATATTATAATAATGAGTAATGATAATGAAGAAGACAAGGACAATTTATTTGTCCCATTTTGCACATATCATAAAGATACTTAAAGATATTTTCCTTGTTGGAAAATAAAAGGCCCTGTGTATAAAACTGTATCATCAAACCTTTACGATCCAATTGATAATGTTTAATACTGTCTGTTAATCTTTGACTTCAGTTGTTCCTTCCAAAGTTCAGAGCTGCTCTGTGATCACATTTCTTAAAGAACTCTTCAGTCTGAAGATGAAGACAGAGAGTTGAGACTGCAGATGAATCAAAAGACCTTTGAAAACCTCCTGCTGTCAGTTACATGTTTGTTATTTCTCCTGTTGGTTTCCTGGTTAAAGCTGCTGAATAATTTCACCGCCGAACGTCGACTTCATGCAAATTATTTTCACCATCAAAAGGTAACGTAAATAAAAGTTTTCCGCCATTTTGTTGTCAGCAAGTGTCAGTTTTAAAGTGTTCTTATAATAGTAGAGATGAGCAGAAGTGAAGTGTTAAATTGTTGAACATGGATGCAGTTCTCTATTAAACTGGATCTGTATTTTTCTGGTCACTCAGTGTATTTCGTCAGCTGAAATTTAATAGACAATAACATAAGTCAACATAGGAAGATACAGACGACATGTTCCCTAGAATTTACATTAATAAATCACCAAATTGCTTTTTTAATTATGTGATGTTTACGTTACGTGCTGAAAGATGTATTTGTTGCCGAATTATGTTCAGAGGCAATGTTTTTTGAGTGAATATAGCGCTATATTTATGAACTGCACCAGAGTTGCAGAGAGGTATCATGTTATAGGTGTAACAGAGGTTTCAAGGGTCATACACTTGATTATCTTGAATGTTTGACATTTACTGTCCAACGTCCAGCAAAAAGACTTTGAAGGTGTTAACAGGCGGGATAGATTCTGATCAAGAGATTTAAAAACAACCATTAAATGTTTAAGCATGTGCATGTTCATGGTAAAGGTACAAAACAATGATGCATCTTCAAAAATATTGTGGGAATAAACCTTTTAGTTATTATATTTACTTATGTAACTAAGCTGAAAGCTGCAGCAACCAGAAAAGTAAAGAAAAAGTTTTTAATAAACAACAACCAGGATCTTTGTGCTACATATAAAAAATCATCATATAAACTACACAGTGAATCAACGTCAACAACAACAAACATTAACCATTGTAACATTAAAAAAGGTCTCTAAAATTGTTTAAACTTGAGCTTTACCACAGCAATTTATTTCTTTATCTCTGCATTTTGTATTTAATCAGACAGATTTTACATGCACACTCAATCTCTCAATTATACATTTTTTAACTGTAGATGATGTTGTCAATGTGCAATATAAAGGTTCAAGCTTATATTTTACAGTTTTTTTCGATTGCTAAACGACAGTGGGCACAACTGGAGTCACATGTGCAAAACTCTAACTCCAGTCTGCACAGCAGCAGTTCATGTGGACCAAACTCTAGTTCATTTTTCATTGCTTGAACACAGTTTTCAAAACTCTACACACTTATCCCATGACTTTAACCACAACGTGCACAACACTGTCGATTTACAGCACTTTGTTCAAATGCTAACACACTGCTGTCAACACTGTTAACCACACATTCAGAACAGAATAGATTTCAGTCTGGTGCCTATCAAACACTGCTGATTGCAATTTTAGCTGAAAGCCTAAGCAAGTGTCTTGTTTTAGACTAGTTAGTGAACATATATGGTATTTATACAGAGAAAGCTCAGAAAGCCTTTTTTTTGTATACAAACACCAAATAAGAATGAAACAATTATACACTGTACTGTTTGAGAGAAACAGATAAAAGAGCAAAGATACCAATATGTCAAGGTAAGATGTCTGAGGTTATGTACACAGCTATAAAAAAAGTGAAAAACACTATATCTTTACAATAGTAAAACTGCGTTCTTACTGTTTTTCATATAGTAATGGAGGTGAAAGCAATAGAAACACCACATTCATTAGTATTTAGAGATGATGAAGACATCCAATGTGATGAAGAAAACTTGCCACATGATGCTGGAGAGAGGCAGGATTAGTCACACTATTCTCTGGTACTGTTATGTACCTTTAGTTTTTTTCCCCAGTAATTCCATAAATTACTAGAGACAAAATACTTTATTGAAGAAAACTGCTGATTTTCATTCCTTCTTGTTTACCTTATGTAAAAATTGGTATGCTATACAATCTATATTTTTTCCTTAAATAAACTATTGAGTAGTGTCAAGTCACTCAAATTGTTCAAACTGTAAAGATGAGAAAGTTTGTAATTTGTGTATTGGTGTTTGATGCTAGTGTTTTTACCCTCAGTGTGTTCTGAGTGACAGTGTGTGTTATCTCAGTGAGGCTTGTGCATAGTGTTTGGCTGCACCGAGCCTGTTTTGAGACGTGTGTTAAGAGTTGTGTTGCTGTGAATGAGTTTTGCAGCTGATGTGAACTGTTTAGCTCAGGTGACTGTTGGTAGTGCAGACTGGAGTTTCAGTTTTGCACATGTGACTCCAGTTGTGCCCACTGTCGTTTAGCAATCGGAAAAAACTGTAATAACATCCTTATCATTGACTGCAATTAAAATAAGGTCAATATAAAACATAAAATAAAGTACAACAGCTATATCCAAACACCAAAAACAGATTCCTGCACCATAAAATATGCATTTCACAAAAGTTATAGTAGAACAAAATTGCCAATATTACAGTTTATAATAAGCCGTCATTTATAATTGTATTATCATCAACATCTGCTGGATTTAATTCCTTGTTCTTGGTTAGATATTGATAAAACAATAAAATAATGTTGCCCCTATGCAACATGCTGTTTTTTTATTGCAGTGCATGAAACTTCTTATTATATTTATTGTATGAACTTAAGGTTGAAGTCTCTTTGTCTGTGTCAGGGTACATGAGAACAGGTGTAAGTTTAACGACAGTTTTGACCTCTTATATGTACAAGAACTGCCCTGTTTGAGACCAAATAAACAAATAAATAAAGAAGTGGGAAGAACTATACACTTATCTAATCCTATCGTTAGTTAACAAGCTTTCTCAGTGAAAATTCTTTATAACGCATGCAAATATATCATTTTACTTACACTGTTAAATATTTCCCTGTTAAATAACAGGAAATTACTGGCAGCAGGGTTACCATTATTTTCCTGTTATTTTAACAGTTTATTCTTGTTAATGTTTTTTTACAGTGCACTCCCCGTAATGTTTTTTAACAGGACTTTACTGCAAATCATAGAAAAAACAGGAAATTACTGGCAGCAGTGTTACCATTATTTTCCTGTTATTTTAACAGTTTATTCCTGTTAATGTTTTTTTTACAGGAAATTGATGTTAAATCACCATTTATTTTGTTTCCATTAAATATTGCTTTTTAAATGTAATTTTAATTATTTTATGTGTACCACTGATTGTAATAGACATATTCTAGCATGAGTTAATACAAAAATAAGCATAATACATTTGTTAAGTGAAAGAAAACTATCTAGTTCCGTGTTGAAATTAACTTTTTTTGTTGTAATACAAACACTGAAAGGTAAATACTTACAAATGTAAGCACACATAGATTGGATCAATCACAGAAAAATACATCATGTTCATTGCTGACATCTACAACACTGTGGGCCCTATTTTAAGGATCTAAGTAAGGCGTGAAGCGCCTGGCGCAGGTGTGTTTAGAGCATGTCCAAATCCACTTTTGCTAGGTCAACAGGCGCCTGGTCCTAAAGGGTTGTTCTTAGTGTCTTCATTAATCAGAGGTGTGTTTTGGGCGTAACATGCAATAAACCAATCAGAGATCATCTCCCATTCCCTTTAAAAGCCAGACGCGTTTGGAGCATTGCTATTATGATGGAGGATTTATCTGTAATCTTCTGCATGTTTGTCTGTGTGTGTGTGTGTGTGTGCTGTATGTCCCTGTGTGTGTAACAAGCATAGTGTGTGTGTGCTGTGCACGAGCCTAGGAGCATTTTACTGATGCTCTGTTAAAATAACAATGAAATGCTGCGTTATTGACTTTAGACCAGGTTTGTGTTGGTCAATGGAGCCATCACTTCCCACTGCCTCAAGATAGCAATACACCCAGAATGCACCTGAACACACCTCCCTGTAAGACCAGCACACCCAGAATGCACCTGAACACACCTCCCTGTAAGACCAGCACACCCAGAATGCACCTGAACACACCTCCCTGTAAGACTCAAACTCCTGGTCACTCAAAAATGTTACACATAGGCTGAGATTAATGACAAACAAATCTCATGTTTATGGCTTAAAAATAGTTGTAGCAAATACATTTTTAAACCCAAATACATTGTTCAATATAACAAAATACTGAACCTCAACACTTAATGTTACCCAAACCACTTAAATTCAACGTGGATGAATACATTCAAGCTAAGACTTAACTTAAATTCATGGAACTCCTGGTCAATACTGTAAAGAGCAATAAACAATAATAACACTGTCACTGCTTAGACCACTAACCATTTTGTAAAACAAAGCACACAATGAGGATCCTTTGGAACGTCTTGGTTCTAAGAGAGAGAGAGAGAGAGAGATCCATGAATTTCATTTTGATCCAAAATTAAATCACATGGCTTTACCAAAAGCTAATTTCAGGAACAGAGCACAAAACAGACAGAATAACATAAAATAATAGAAAGTGTGATGAGTAAAAGTAATTGAAAGAACAAAAACAGAATGACAAAAGAGCATGGAAGAGGAGTTCAGCATTCTAACTTTGAAAGGGAGTTGAGAATGAATTTCCCCAGTCTCCTGAATCATTGCTGTTTGAACATATGTGTAATGTATACATCTAACTCACCATTTTCAAATGAAATCCCACTGAAAGTCCATGAGCCTACGCAAGAGGATGGTGACGTGTGAATTGACCGTTCTTCGTTTTTTTCCTCTTTGCAACCTTTGTCCTTTTTTTCTGGGTTTATACCCACAAAGCATCTGAAAAAATTATACACTAGTTGAAAATCTAGTAATTCACACAGACTAACAGCACAACAAAATCAACAAATACATGAACTAGTACATGAACTATACTCAACATGCACTATTTTCTTGCCTCTATGAATATTGTAAGTTGCACTCAAACTTTCTAAAGCAAAGTTAATTGCTAAATCCCATCACCAGACCTGTTAAAACCATGCTTGAGCCACAGCTAGGCCAGAACAAATGCAGGTTTTAACAGACAATATCTTACCTCTGGATGAATTCAAGCGTGCAGGCTGCCTCCTCTTGGTACTGTAGGTTAAAGATGTAAAAACAGGAAGAAAAAAAAGACGCCAGTTCTGTCACAAAGGTGGACTGGGTCCCTTCACACACATAGTCGGCCCCTCAATGCTGAGCATCCAGCGTGGAAGCGGCTTCCCGTTTCTCCTGAAACAAATGTTTTAACTTTCAAATTTCTGTTTTAGTTTTCATTTTGAATACAGAGTTTAGTTTGATAACATTGAATTCACTACATACAAGATATGGGAGATCATCTTGATCAGCAGTGTGATCAGGGATGGTACCCTGCATCTGCATCTGTAATTTAAAACAAAAACAAATGTACACATTTATCTACAAGTCAATGATAATCCAAACAGCAAAAAAGCACAAAACCGGGTGCACTATCCCAATGCAATTAAAAGAGAATAGCTGTTCACATAGATACAGCACTAGCCCAATCAGTAGTAGCTGTTTTTGCTGGATTGGACAGTTTGTAGCCCAAACTGCTATAATCCATCAAAGATGAGCAGCTGACATGAAATCATCAAATACAGTCTTAGACCAACTATCTAGCATCATTAACAGCTATCAGTAAATGTATTTAGCCGTTTGATTTTCAGGATGAACCTGCTTTAACCAGACGTGGCAATGAATGAAAGACATGGCAAGAATGGCACACAAACTTGACCACGGGAATGCTACTTAGGCATAACGTTAGCCTATTATTTATAGATTTAGATCGTATACATGAATGGACATTGAAATAAATTGTTTTCTAAGATTAATGGACAAACTATCGAAATCTTGCTAGCTGGAATCACCTAGCAGCTAGCTAGCTAAGTTAGTTAATTTCATTGACATATATAAAAGGTTCATTTCATGTCATGCAAGATCAGAGGGCATCTCCGTGTGTTTGTTGCAGGTTCAAATGCCTTCTTCTACGCTCCTTCCCAGAATCCAAAAAATACTGTATGAACATGTTATTTCAGATAGATGTGCGGTTAAATAACAAAAATGAGTGTTATTTAACAATGAGATGTAAAATAACAAACATTTGGTGTTATTTAACATATATTCCCTAAAAATTGACAGTAAGGCGCAGTTATTAAATATAACAGGTTAATCATGTTGAAATTTGGGTGTAAATTTACAGAAACATTTAACAGTGTACCAAATCTTGAATCTTACAATATACAATTTATTTCTCACGTTTATATCAATAAATCAATTATCAATTATATATATTATATTATATATCATATTATATATATTATACATATATATATATATATATATATATATAATTTCTTCAATATTTAAACAAGCACACACACACACACATACACACACATACTCACACACACTCACATACACACACACGCGCAGACACACACACTAACACACAGAAACAAACCAACACAGACACACACTCTAACACACACACACACACAACATTCTAACACACACACACAGACACATACTAACACATACAGACACACACTCTAACACACACACTCAGACACACACACACAGACATAAAACATAAAATAATGTTGCCCCTATGCAACATGCTGTTTGTTATTGCAGTGCATGAAACTTCTTATTATATTTATTGTATGAACTTAAGGTTGAAGTCTCTTTGTCTGTGTCAGGGTACATGAGGACAGGTGTAGGTTTAATGACAGTTTTTACCTCTTACCTCTCTATATATACAAGAACTGCCCTGTTTGAGACCAAATAAATGACTCCTTCTTGTATATATCCAGCAGTATTTATGAATGCCACTCCTTTCGTATGATTCTGAAATTGTTTGTCTGTTTTATGGTTAGTATGTTATTGCCTCAATGGTTTTACCATTCATCCTGGCCAGGACATTTTTTTGTTTCAAAGAGGCTTTTAAATTAATGTAAAAAACCCCACCATAGTGGAATTATTTAATACATTTCAAAGTAATCAAAGTTTGTTGAAATAAATGACGATAATGATGACGTTGTGTTTGTGAGAAGATGTGGACTCTGCTATGAATCAGTGTGAGGACAAAAAGGAGGGAGCTCCTCCCTCTAAAACCACTCTGTGCGGGAAACATGACAGCAAGACCAAAGCTCAGAGGTGAGAGGATGATCTCTAAATGCCCATGACTCAAATATCTCTAACATCATTATTCCCACTAAAAGCTCTCTGTGTTGAACAGACCGGACTCTCCTGTATCAACCTGTGAATCCACAAAGAGTGACCGTTCTAAGGGTCGACCTTTTGACTTCAAACATGGACAGCAGTCTGATGACCAAAGGTAATAATCGAAAGCTGGAAAAAAGCATTTTTAATATTTGAGCATTTTGGTACGTTTCCTTGACTTGTGTTTTAATCATTTAATCATTGATTCCTCTGGGATTCCTCTGGGACTAGCTGTGTGTCCATTAAAAGTGACCGGTCTAAGGGTCGACCTTTTGACTTCAGACATGGACAGCAGTCTGATGAACCTGTGTAAGAATCAAGAACTAAGAGTATAGGATTTGTCTGACAGAAACTTTTTACTTCAGCAATATTTTTGTTATATTTACCCTGACCTAGAAAGAATGTTTCTAAACTTAACATTGTAAATATTTAAAGGTTCATTTATGTTGTTTTTTACTATTTGTACCAGCCAAATTCAATGTTGATGCATGTTTTTTCAATACATAAATAATGTGCATTTTTTGCATGATTTTATCTAAGCACTTATTTATATACACCGGCAGTTATTTAATAATCATTGTTTGATTTTTGTTTAATATATACAACTTAGGCATTTTTTTGTATGATCTTACCTTAGCACTTATTTATATACATCAGCACTGCTATTCTGACCCCTCTGTCATCTTCTCGATATTGGAACAAGATTTGGCTAGGCTGGGATGTGAGTCCTCCTAGGAGAGAGAACTTCTCTTATCTGCCCAGTCAATAGCCAACACACCCACGGCAACAATAACATCCTATAGATCAATAGGCCTGTGCAAATAAAGCTAAACTAAACCTCTTCTAACCCCAATACTAACCCAGGAAGAATATTTCTGAACAAACTATTCTGAACCCAGCTGTGTTTCAATGACAAGCAACCACAAAAGCATTTCCATAATTAAATTGATATTTGTATGGGACCCATAAACAGTGTTAAGTATTTATATGGAATGGAATGGAATGGAAATTTATTTATTTTAAACATGGACAATGCACAAATAAACATTAAACTTGTAATAAAAGAGAATATGTCTTGGGCCAGGTTATAGCAACAATTGCTAATTTCCACCTGTAGTCCCTGGGCAGGTATGACAATTATAAAAATAACAATTTAAAATAGAAATTTTACAGGACTATAGATGATGCGGTGTCCATAGTAATTAAAAGCAAGCAGTTTAGCAGGGGCTAAACAGGGGCGCCAGCAGCCCAGTCACTCTCTCTCTCCCCCCTCCCCAGGACACACCCTCAAACAGAAGCAGCAGCTTAGGCACATTTGAGTACAATCCAACTCTAGACACTCATACATACACAGATACATACACAGATACACACACAGATACACACACAGATACACACACAGATACACACACAGATACACACACACACACACACACACACACACACACACACACACACACACATATACAGTATCTTATAGATGTGTGCAAACTTGCTTACTCATCAACCAACTCTTTGTTAGGCATGAGCAAGTGTGGGAATTTGTACATAAGATATATTCTGTGGGAAGGGCATTCCACTGCCTCATGGCCACACATGAGAAATAGGAACTCCCAAATTGGGTTTTACACTTTGGGATGCTACACTCCCCCCCTTGTAACGCTTTGAGTAGTTTGCACTGTTATTTCGGAGCAGAGTGTTACAAACCTTTTCAGATGGGGAGCATATATGATTTTATGTAGTAAAGACACATTTGAGTGTTTCATTAAATTATCAAAACTAAGTGGATCATATTTGACAAGTATATGACAGTGATGATAATGTTGTGTTTTCTTGTCATGGATCTTGAGGCAGTTTTTATACAAAGATTCTGAGGGTTTTATGACTGTTTTACATGCCTGAGACCAGGATGTAATTCAGTATAGAAGGTGGGGGATGATCATTGCATTTAAGTATGTATTTAAGTATTTAAGTACTAGATGCTTCAGTGGTGAGAGAGTTTCTTATGTATCTAAGATTTACTAAATTAAATTTCAGTTTGTTGCACAATGGGCATGTAAGCCCTTTAAGAAATTAGTATTCTGTTTTTTTTAGGAGGATCAAACCACAGAAGCAAGACTTGTCTTTTCCCAGCTGTGTGTCCATGAAGAGTGACCGGTCTAAGGGTCGACCTTTTGACTTTAAACATGGACCGAAGTCTGATGATCAAAAGTGAGAACTCTGTATTTTAGCCAGATTTTTTTTTTAAGATATGCATTTGTCAGCATGTTGTTTCTAGCAGAATTATATCAAAATATTTAAATTTAACATACATACAAGGAAACATGTATGCACCCAGGAAGAATTTGCTTACATGTGTATTAATCAATTATGTTTTAACAGGATCCCTCAGCAGAGAGCAGATCCCTCTGGAATCAGCTGTGTGTCCATGAAGAGTGACCGGTCTAAGGGTCGACCTTTTGACTTTAAACATGGACAGAAGTCTGATGATCAAAAGTGAGAACTCTGTATTTTAGCCAGAATTTTTTTTAAGATATGCATTTGTCAGCATGTTGTTTCTAGCAGAATTATATCAAAATATTTAAATTTAACATACATACAAGGAAACATGTATGCATCCAGGAAGAATTTGCTTACGTGTGTATTAATCAGTTATGTTTTAACAGGATCCCTCAGCAGAGACCAGATCCCTCTGGAATCACCTGTGTGTCCATGAAGAGTGATCGGTCTAAGGGTCGACCTTTTGACTTCAGACATGGACAGACATCTGCTGATCCAGAGTAAGAATTGAAAGCTGGAAAAAAGTATTTCACTGACAAAAAAGATTGCATCAAAGTATCAAATAATAGAAAACATTTGAACATCCTGGAGGAATTTCCTTGACTTGTGCAATAATTAGTGTTGTGTTTTAACAGGATCCCTCAGCAGAGACCAGATCCCTCTGGAATCACCTGTGTGTCCATGAAGAGTGACCGGTCTAAGGGTCGACCTTTTGACTTCAGACATGGACAGACATCTGCTGATCCAGAGTAAGAATTGAAAGCTGGAAAAAAGTATTTCACTGACAAAAAAGATTGCATCAAAGTATCAAATAATAGAAAACATTTGAACATCCTGGAGGAATTTCCTTGACTTGTGCAATAATTAGTGTTGTGTTTAAACAGGATCCCTCAGCAGAGACCAGATCCCTCTGGAATCACCTGTGTGTCCATGAAGAGTGACCGGTCTAAGGGTCGACCTTTTGACTTCAGACATGGACAGACATCTGCTGATCCAGAGTAAGAATTGAAAGCTGGAAAAAGTATTTCACTGACAAAAAAGATTGCATTAAAGTATCAAATAATAGAAAACATTTGAACATCCTGGAAGAATGTCCTTGACTTGTGCAATAATTAGTGTTGTTTTTTAACAGGATCCCTCAGCAGAGACCAGATCCCTCTGGAATCACCTGTGTGTCCATGAAGAGTGACCGGTCTAAGGGTCGACCTTTTGACTTCAGACATGGACAGACATCTGCTGATCCAGAGTAAGAATTGAAAGCTTGAAAAAAATGTTTCTCATCCTCATACTTGATTTAGTTTCCTCTTTTAAAACATCACATTCAAATATCAGAGCAGAATTTATTGTGTTCATCTCTTATTTCTAACGAAAATAATATAATGTCCGCAACACTGCTTTAAACTCCCATATTTAATATAAAAATGCAACGTTTCGACCCTGCTCTTATTTCTACCATGAACAATCATTACAAGAGACTGTGTTTGTTAAATGAAAGATTTTTTTCCACAGACTTCAGCAGCAGAGCTCAGATGTTTCTAGTGGTCAGTCTGACCCGCAGCATCAAACTGACCTGGACTCTATATTCATGGTGTGTAAATCTGCAAGAACAGCTACTACTACTTACTGCAACAACCACAAACTGCAGTCTCCATGCTACGCCATGTAGACCAGCAGCCTTGTCATGTGGTTGACAAAAATGGCATGTGGAGTCCACCAAGGCTCTATTCTTGGGCTGCTTTTGTTTAACATTTACAAGCCACTAGATCAGATAATAAAAAACTGAATATCTACCAATATGCTGACAATAAACAACTTTATATATAATTCAGTGTATCATCCACATATTGGTAGATATTTTCCAATATGCTGACGATACAAAATGTTATATAAGTCGTGTATTAACCACACATTGGTAGATATATTTTTGTCAGCATATTGGTCGATATTTTGTAACACCAGGTAACCATGGCTCCATAAAAGTATTAAGGAGGTGCAGTGCAAAAATCAAGAATTGGATGTGCCAAAATGTTCTCAAATTAAATGGTTAAGGTTAAATAGAATTATAAAAATAATTTTTGTTGGAGCCAAAGAAAAAACATTTAAAAGTCGGCTTCAGTCAGTAAAGTTAAAGACCCCAGACAAGTCCACAAATCTCGTTGTTGTCATGGACTACATGACTAATAGCTATATTGACATAATTACACAGTCAGAGTATTATCACCACCAATACATCAAGAATTAAATGACTTATGTTTCATTGGGATTTATAAAAACCTTATCCCTGGTAGGCTCTACTACTGTAATGTTTTTCCAGGTTTCGGATCCCACAGCAGTGGCTGATTCAGAGACCAGAAGAGAGATATTTACTGGCTTCCTGTGTGTCAAACAATTTACTTTAAAATATCACTGTTGGTTTATAAAGCACTTAGGGCCAAAATGTATTTTGAATCTGATGCCACGTTACCAACCTTTTTCTGGGCTGGTACGGGTTGGCTCACTCTCCCCAGAGTCCAAACTATCCATCCATCCATCTTCCATCCATCTTCGTCCGCTTATCCGGTGTCGGGTCGCGGGGGGAGCAGCTCCAGCAGGGGACCCCAAACTTCCCTTTCCCGAGCAACATTAACCAGCTCCGACTGGGGGATCCCGAGGCGTTCCCAGGCCAGGTTGGAGATATAATCCCTCCACCTAGTCCTGGGTCTTCCCCGAGGCCTCCTCCCAGCTGGACGTGCCTGGAACACCTCCTTAGGGAGGCGCCCAGGGGCATCCTCACCAGATGCCCGAACCACCTCAACTGGCTCCTTTTCGACGCGCGGAGCAGCGGCTCTACTCGAAGCTCCTCACGGATGACTGAGCTTCTCACCCTATCTCTAAGGGAGACGCCAGCCACCCTCCTGAGGAAACCCATTTCGGCCGCTTGCACCCTGGATCTCGTTCTTTCGGTCATGACCCAGCCTTCATGACCATAGGTGAGGGTAGGAACGAAACTGACCGGTAGATCGAGAGCTTTGCCTTCTGGCTCAGCTTTCTTTCGTCACGTGGCGCGATAGATGGAATGTAATACCGCACTCCGCCGATTCTCCGACCAATCTCCCGCTCCATTGTCTCCTCACTCGCGAACAAAACCCCAAGGTACTTGAACTCCTTCACTTGGGGTAAGGACTCATTCCCTACCTGGAGAAGGCATTCCATCGGTTTCCTCGCTGAGAACCATGGCCTCCGGTATAGAGGTGCTGATCCTCATCCCAACCGCTTCACACTCTGTTGCGAACCGATCCAGTGAGTGCTGAAGGTCGCAGGCCGATGATGCCATCAGGACCACATCATCTGCAAAAGCAGCGATGAGATCCCCAGCCCACCGAACTGCAAACCCCTCCCCCACCCGACTACGCCTCGATATCCTGTCCATAAATATTACAAACAGGATTGGTGACAAAGCGCAGCCCGGCGGGAGGCCAACCCTCACCTGAAACGAGTCCGACTTACTGCGCGGAACCCGGACACAGCTCTCACTTTGGTCGTACAGAGATTGGATGGCCCTGAGTAGACCCCTCACCCCATACCTCCCGCAGCACCTCCCACAGTATCTCCCAGGGGACCCGGTCATACGCCTTCTCCAAATCCACAAAACACATGTAGACCGGTTGGGCATACTCCCATGCCCCTCCAGGATCTTCGTGAGTGAAGAGCTGGTCCGTTGTTCCACCGACCAGGACGGAATCCGCATTGTTCCTCCTCAACCTGAGGTTCGACTATCGGCCGAACCCTCCTTTCCAGCACCTTGGAGTAGACTTTACCAGGGAGGCTGAGAAGTGTGATACCCCTGTAATTGGCACACCCTCTGGTCCCCTTTTAAAAGGGGGAACCACCACCCCAGTCTGCCACTCCTTTGGCACTGTTCCAGACTTCCACGCAATGTTGAAGAGACGTGTCAACCAGGACAGCCCCTCCACACCCAGAGCCTTGAGCATTTCTGGACGGATCTCATCAATCCCCGGGGCTTTGCCACTGTGGAGTTGTTTGACTACATCAGTGACTTCCGCCCGGGAAATCGACGCCAATCCCCCGTCATCCTCCAGCTCTGCCTCTAACATAGAGGGCGTATTAGTCGGATTCAGGAGTTCCTCAAAATGCTCCTTCCACCGCCCTATTACCTCCTCAGTTGAGGTCAACAGTGTCCCATCCTTACTGTACACAGCTTGGATGGTTCCCCGCTTCCCCCTCCTGAGGTGGCGAACAGTTTTCCAGAAGCACTTTGGTGCCGACCGAAAGTCCTTCTCCATGTCTTCTCCAAACTTCTCCCACACCCGCTGCTTTGCCTCTTTCACGGCAGAGGCTGCAGCCCTTCGGGCCCTTCGGTACCCTGCAACTGCCTCCGGAGTCCTCTGGGATAACATATCCCGGAAAGACTCCTTCTTCAGTCGGACGGCTTCCCTGACCACCGGTGTCCACCACGGTGTTCGTGGGTTACCGCCCCTTGAGGCACCTAAGACCCTAAGACCACAGCTCCTCGCCGCAGCTTCAGCAATGGAAACTTTGAACATTGTCCACTCTGGTTCAATGCCCCCAGCCTCCACAGGGATGCACGAAAAGCTCCGCCGGAGGTGCGAGTTGAAAGTCCGTTGGACAGGGGCCTCCTCCAGACGTTCCCAATTTACCCGCCACTACACGTTTGGGCTTACCAGGTCTGTCCAGAGTCTTCCCCACCCCTGACCCAACTCACCACCAGATGGTGATCGGTTGACAGCTCTGCCCCTCTCTTCACCCGAGTGTTCAAACACACGGCCTCAGATCAGATGAAACGATTATAAAATCGATCATTGACCCTTCGGCCTAGGGTGCTCTGGTACCAGGTACACTTATGAGCATCCCTATGTTGCAACATGGTGTTCGTTATAGACAATCCATGACTAGCACAGAAGTCCAACAACAAACAACCACTCTGGTTTAGATCAGGGGGGTGCCTCCCAATCAAGCCTCTCCAGGTGTCTCCATCATTGCCCACGTGTGCGTTGAAGTCCCCTAGCAGAACAATGGAGTCCCCACTGGCCCCCATGCAGGACTCCACTCAAGGTCTCCCAAGAAGGCCGAATACTCGAACTCCTGTTTGGTGCATATGCACAAAAACAACAGTCAGAGTTTCCCCCACAACCCGCAGGCGGTAGGGGAGGCGACCCTTTCGGTCCACCGGGTAAACTCCAACGTGAAGCGGCGTCAGCCGGGGGCCTGTTAGTATCCCCACCCCCGCCCGGGCGCGCACACCCTGAGCAACTCCGGAGAAGAAAAGAGTCCAACCCCTATCCAGGAGTACAGTTCCAGAACCGAGACTGTGCGTAGAGGTAAGCCCCACCAGATCTAACCGGTAGCGCTCCACCTCCCGCACCAATTCCGGCTCCTTCCCCCACAGAGAGGTGACGTTCCACGTCCCCAGAGCCAGCGTCTGCTGCCCGGGTCTGGTCCGTCGAGGCCCCTGACCTTCACTGCCACCCATGTGGCAGCGCACCCGACCCCAGTGGTTCCTCCCACAGGTGGTGGGCCCATGGGCTGAGAGTCCAAACTAAACGCTGAAATAAATTAATTTAAGTAATTTCTAATCCACATTCTGAAACAAACTCACATAATACTTGAACCCTACTGAGGGCGTTCTTTTAAATCAAGGGTTAAAATATTTCTGTGTGCGACTACATTTTATGAAATTCAATTTAGGACTACTTATTCATATCTTCATTGCACCGTGATTGAATTAGCGTTTTATTTTATCTTATTTTTATTTTCAATTTTATTCAACTCTTTTAAATCTTGTTTAAATGTGTAATGTTATATTGCCTTGTGTTATTTTCATGGTGCACATTACGTCCTATGTAAAGCACTTTTCATTGCCCTGTTGTTGAAAGGTGCTATACAAGTAAACTTGCATTGTCTTTCAATGTAATTGTGTTCTTCTAGTTTAAATTTTAATTTTAATTTGATTCTGTTCCAGGTGCTTGAGGAGAACATTGTTAGTTTTGTGAAGAATGAACTGAAGAAATTCCAGAAGGTTCTGAGTCCAGATTACCAAGAATGCTCAAAGAAACATAGGGAAGGTGAGGAGGTGGTGGATGGCAAGGAAGAAGAAAAAATGAAGAGCAGCAGAGAGGCATTTCTGAAGATTACACTGCACTTCCTGAGGAGAATGAATCACAAGGAGCTGGCTGACTGTTTGCAGAAAAGTAAGACGCTTTGAACATGTATAACATGATAGCAAGAGGGAAATGGGTCCAGCATGTGAAATATTTTAATTTCCATACTTTGCTGTAAATATCCTGCACACATCTGCATGAGATCTGTTAATTCCTATGAGCAGCAACCAGTCAGTCAGGAACTGTTTGTCCAACAAATGATGAACTAAATAGATTTAATATAGGATGGTACTTAATGACAGGAAGTCAGTTTGTTTACAGAAGACAGGTCTGGCCTTAATCAGGGTCATAATAATATTTGTTACTTTGTGTTATTGAGTGTGACCCTTTTTGTCATCATTAATCATCACAATAACGATAACACACAAATAAATTGAGAGTAAACTATACAGGTTTATTTATATGAAATGTTTTCATATATCAGGTTTACTAGAGTCAAGATATTTTCATTTGAATTTCAATTTTCATTCAGGAACTGGCGCTGGAGCTCTCTTATGCCAGACTAAAATAAAGTCTGATCTAAAGAGGAAGTTTCAATGTCTCTTTGAGGGGATTGCCAAAGCAGGAAACCCAACCCTTCTGAATCAGATCTACACAGAGATCTTCATCAAAGGAGGTGGGACTGCAGAGGTTAATGATGAACATGAAGTCAGACAGATTGAAACAGCATCCAGGAAACCAGACAGACCTGAAACAACAATCAGACATGAAGATATCTTTAAAACCCCACCTGGAAGAGATGAACCAATCAGAACAGTGATGACAAAGGGAGTGGCTGGCATTGGGAAAACAGTCTTAACACAGAAGTTCACTCTGGACTGGGCTGAAGACAAAGCCAACCAGGACATCCAGTTCACATTTCCATTCACCTTCAGAGAGTTGAATGTGCTGAAAGAGAAACAGTACAGCTTGGTGGAACTTGTTCATCACTTCTTTAAACACTTTAAAGAAACAGAAGAAGCAGGAATCTGCAGGTTTGAAGAGTTCCAGGTTGTGTTCATCTTTGACGGTCTGGATGAGTGTCGACTTCCTCTGGACTTCCAAAACACTGAGATCCTGACTGATGTTACAGAGTCCACCTCAGTGGGTGTGCTGCTGACAAACCTCATCAGGGGGAATCTGCTTCCCTCTGCTCGCCTCTGGATAACCACACGACCTGCAGCAGCCAATTTGATCCCTCCTGAGTGTGTTGACATGGTGACAGAGGTCAGAGGGTTCAATGACCCACAGAAAGAGGAGTACTTCAGGAAGAGATTCAGAGATGAAGAGCAGGCCAACAGAATCATCTCCCATGTTAAAGCATCACGAAGTCTCCACATTATGTGCCACATCCCAGTCTTCTGCTGGATCACTGCTACAGTTCTGGAGAACGTGCTGAAGACCAGAGAAGGAGGAGAGCTGCCCAAGACCCTGACTGAGATGTACATTCACTTACTGGTGGTTCAGTCCAAACGAAAGAGCATCAAGTATGATGGAGGAGCTGAGATAGACCCGCACTGGAATGAAGAGACCAGAAAGATGATCAAGTCTCTGGGAAAACTGGCTTTTGAGCAACTGCAGAAAGGCAACCTGATCTTCTATGAATCAGACCTGACAGAGTGTGGCATCGATATCAGAGCAGCCTCAGTGTACTCAGGAGTGTTCACACAGATCTTCAAAGAGGAGAGAGGACTGTACCAGGACAAGGTGTTCTGCTTCGTCCATCTGAGTGTTCAGGAGTTTCTAGCTGCTCTTCATGTACATCTGACATTCATCAACTCTGGTGTCAATCTGCTGTCAGAAGAAGAAACAATGTCCCGGCTGCCTAAAGTCTTCAGAGACAAACCTAAACCAACACATCTCTACCACTGTGCAGTGGACAAGGCCTTAGAGAGTCCAAATGGACACCTGGACTTGTTCCTACGCTTCCTCCTGGGTCTTTCACTGCAGACCAATCAGACTCTTCTACGAGGTCTGCTGAAACAGGCAGGAAGTAGCTCAGAGATCAATCAGAAGACAGCCAAGTACATCAAGAAGAAGATCAGTGAGAATCTCTCTGCAGAGAGAAGCATCAATCTGTTCCACTGTCTGAATGAACTAAATGATCATTCTCTAGTTGAGGAGATCCAACAATACCTGGGTTCAGGAAGTCTCTCCACAGATAAACTTTCTCCTACTCAGTGGTCAGCTCTGGTCTTCATCTTACTGTCATCAGAAAAAGATCTGGACGTGTTTGACCTGAAGAAATACTCTGCTTCAGAGGAGGCTCTTCTGAGGCTGCTGCCAGTGGTCAAAGCCTCCAACAAAGCTCTGTAAGTGGATAAATTACTGAATATATAAATATGAATAGAGGAGAAACCACAAACACTTTAAACTTTTATTCATCACTGATTCCTCTTTAGGCTGAGTGGTTGTAATGTGTCTGGGAGAGGCTGTGAAGCTCTGTCTTCAGTTCTCAGCTCTGAGTCCTCCTGTCTCAGAGAACTGGACCTGAGTAACAACAACCTGCAGGATTCAGGGTTGAACCTCCTGTCTGCTGGACTGGATAGTCCACACTGTACACTGGAAACTCTCAGGTCAGGTGGTTTAAGCTATCTGTAAACTGGGGCACAAAAAATATACCATTGTTATATCATAGTAATTTTGCAAGAGAAGTACTCAGATTAATTGAAAAGTAAATATTTTTAAATCTACTTATATTTTGAAAAACATAAACCAGGGTATAGTTTTGCACAACTTCAATTATTTTCATTTTATTAGCTGAATTATGTTTGCCTTGAGCCTTGCACCCACATGCATAATTCACATTACATAATAAAATCAGTTGTTTTGAATATGTACCTCTCTTTAAAGGCTGGGTTTGTGTAAACTGTCATGGCGAAGCTGTGAAGCTCTTTCCTCAGTCCTCAGCTCTGAGTCCTCTAGTCTGAGAGAGCTTGACCTGAGTAACAACGACCTGCAGGACTCAGGATTAAAGCAGTTGTCAACTGGACTTCAAAGTCCACTTTGTACACTGGAAACTCTAAGGCAAGAAATCAGTTTTTTAAATACATTATCATTTCAAGGTTTTCATTCTGGTTAATGTCAGCAAAATATTCCTGCCCCTTTGATAACCTGAAATGTTGCTGTACTGACCTTAAATTCCAGTGTGTCAGGCTGTCTGATAAAAGAGGAAGGCTGTAGTTCTCTGGCCTCAGCTCTGAGCTTCAACCCCTCCCATCTGAGAGAGCTGGACATGAGCTACAATCATCCAGGAGTGTCAGGGGTAAAGCTTCTGTCTGCTAGACTAGAGGATCCAATCTGGAGGTTGGACACTCTCAGGTATGGACAGATAACAACAGCTAACTGCAAAGCTGCATTCTTAATCATTTGTTTTATGTTAGATATTTAATTTTTTAATAAAGAAGTTTAACTTAAATTACAAAATTGTTGGTTTACCTACACTGAATTAACTGAAATGCTTAATATAATCTGATGGCAGAGATGAGGTTTTGTAAAAACTAACAAGGACATTTAACACAGGACTAAGGCTAAAGTTAAAAAAATAGCTGAGGAAATTTACACTGGATTTAAGAGAGAAAGAATTTGGGCAATAATGTAATGACTGTTCGTTGACTAAAACTCTGAAGGATAGAAAATGACTAAAATGTGAAATTACAGTAATGAGCATTTTCATTTAAAGACTTAGACTAAATCTCCAATGGCTGTCAAATAAACAACTGGCTGTAAGTCTTTAGGATTCAACGCTCATTGTTATTATTATTAAAGTTATGATTTTGACAGGACATTGCATCTTTATTTTGCAGACCCAAGTGAAGGAAAAAAGGGAATAGGGATAAATGAGAATACAAGCTAAGAAACACTTTACACACTGAACAGCAGTGAGGACTCACATTGGATAAAAAATATGTATAGAGAAGGTTATTCAATGCGCTTGTATGTTTACATAATCTGTAAACTGTGTTTCTGTCTCCAGGGTGGACCATGGTGGACAGCAGTGGTTAAAACCTGGTCTGAGGAAATGTAAGTTTGGATTTAATTTGATCCATGACTTTGAAAATCACACAAAAAACACACACTTAATCATTTTCTACTAAAATTTGAATTTATTTTGTTATTGTTATTCCATTTTTATGGTGTCAAATTATAACTTTTACAGATAGAGTAGGTTTAGACTACATTTTTATATCATATACTGTATATTGATCTATAAACTACTGTAATTTACAGAAACCCAACAAATTCCCACAAGAGCATGCATTTGGTATGTCAACAAGTAAAAGAACTGAGACTATAAACTGCTGCCATTGTTTCTTGTTCTTTCTGTCAGATGCCTGTGAACTCATACTGGACACAAACACAGCGCACAAAAAGCTCAAACTGTCTGAAAACAACAGGAAGGTGACACTATCAGGAGAGAAAGAACGGCCTTATCCTAACCATGCAGACAGATTTGACCGTTGCAGTCAGATTCTGTGTAGCAATGGTCTGACTGGTCGCTGTTACTGGGAGGTCGAGAGGAGAGGAGACATTGATGTAGCAGTGAGTTACAGTGGAATCAGAAGGAAAGGAGAGGGCTCTGACTGCAGGTTTGGAAGGAACGATCAGTCATGGAGTCTAAACTGCTGTGATGGTCGTTACTCTGTCTGGCACATCAACAAGGAAACAGTCCTCCCTTTCTCTTCCTCCTCTGTCTCTAACAGAGTAGCAGTGTATGTGGACTGTCCTGCCGGCACTCTGTCCTTCTACACAGTCTCCTCTGACACACCGATCCACCTCCACACCTTCAACACCACATTCACAGAGCCTCTTTATCCTGGGTTTGGATTTGGGTTTGGTTTTGGGGTGGAGTCTTTGATGCTGTCACTGGACTCCGCAGTGTCTCTGTGTTCATTGTAGGACAGAAGAGAAACACTAATATTGCTGTCTTCTGGAGGAAATGCAATGCCACATGAATTACTCTCTAATCTTGAGTGATTGATCTGGAAAAAACTAAACCCTGTGTCATATCATCACACATTTTTCTTAAAACAATTTCCCAATACATTTACAAAATTCATCTATTGTTAGGTAGTCTATATCCACAACCTTCCTCTTCCAGGATTGCCACGGTGCCACTGGAAATTCCGCCGTATGTCCTTTTTTGGACCGATTTCTATCACCTTCCTCTTTTTTTGTGTGTTGGCTGAGTACTATGGTTAACTGCTCCTCAGATCTCTGCAGGGTAAATCCAGACAGCTAGCTAGACTATCTGTCCAATCTGAGTTTTTTTGTTGCATGACTAAAACTACTTTTGAACGTACACCTGTTCCACCAAAACAAGTTCCTTCCCGAGGCTATTTAGCAGAGGCACCGGGGCTCCATGCAGCGCTTAGTGCCACCCATGACGATTGTGATTGGTTTAAAGGTCCTATGACATGATGCTTTTTGGATGCTTTTATATAGGCCTTAGTGGTCCCCTAATACTGTATCTGAAGTCTCTTTTATATAGGCCTTAGTGGTCCCCTAATACTGTATCTGAAGTCTCTTTTATATAGACCTTAGTGGTCCCTTAATACTGTATCTGAAGTCTCTTTCCCGAAATCCAAAGCAAAGCAGAGAAAGGGGAGGTAACCTTTCCCCTTATGACGACATAAGGGGAAGATTCCAGATCGGCCCATCTCAGCTTTAATTTTCTCAAAGTCAGAGCAGGATACCCAGGGCTCGGTTTACACCTATCACTATTTCTAGCCACTGGGGGACCATAGGCAGGCTGGGGGAACTCATATTAATGTTAAAAAACCTCATAAAGTGAAATTTTCATGCCATCGGACCATTAAAGAAATGCTAATAAACCAGAGCATATGTTTCTCCCATCCTGGAATGCTGTGTGTACTAGCCAGGTCTTTCTAACTGCAGTGTCTCCCCTTAAAGGGATCTCAAAGGGGGAAACTTGTTATGCTTGTTATGTATATGCGCCTGGCGACAAACTCCATTGAACTGAATCAGCGCCATTTTATGATCCAGTATCCAGTTAATATGAAACATCAATGAACACAACCCACCAGATCGCAACCTCTGTATATATATTTAAGCAAAAATAATGTAGATACTGTATGTGAGTTGTCTTTTGTTGATGTACATATAATATCTATATTCAACCATCTTGCTGGTACAGCACTTAACGCAACTGTGAGTGTAGTTGCATTTCTGTATGTAGCAATCTGTCATATGTATCAACACACTTAGTCAATAAAGTTAAAATAATTCAAAAAAGTAGCCAAAAGGTGCAAAAACGTGCCCCAAAAATTTTAAAAAGCGCCCAAATCGTTGGAAATAGCTACAAAAACATTTGAAGAAAGCAACCAACAGTTATATCTATATTTAAACCTCTTGCGGGTATAGTACATAACACAACTGTGTGTTGAGCTGAATGTCTGAATGTTGCGATCTGTCGTATGTGTCAATAAAGTTAAGTTAAAGGTTATGAAGAGTTTGGTGAATAATTGACATGGTGATGTGTTTGTGATTTTGAGTGGGGCATTAAGTGAGAGTGTAGTCCACATGTATAGAGCTGTAAAAATTCAAATTCATACCATGCAAATTAAAATGTAATTAGACAATTATGTAATAATTGTCACAGGCCTACACATAAACAGTATGGGCTTAATATACGTGTTCATGAAGTCAGTGACCCCTCACTGTCTAAATAAACAGCCTGCCGTCTCTGGCTGAACTTTGTCCCTCAGCACAGAAGCAGTCTGACATGTTCATCAGGCGAAAGCAGAGCGAGCAACTGCATCAACTTATCTATTCACATTTTGGTAGAAACTTTAATAAAATCTCAACATGGCAGAGAGGAGAGCAGCCGCGAAGACAGCAGCTGAGCCGGACTTCCTGCAGTTTAATGATCTGGCGTGTGAGGCGGTCGGTGGGAAGGTGAGTCAGTGTCAAAGGCGTAACTTTGGGTTCAACGTGTGGGGGGATTGAGAGCTACAGTTTTGAGCAAAATTTTTCATATATTCATATCATTTCTTCCATTCTGGTGAATGTGCATGTGAAGGTTAAGCTGCATTTTCTGCATCAATGTATGGTGCAAATGTTTATAATTATGTAAAGGATGTTGTCATACGATATGTGGGGGAATTGCACTGGCAAGTATTGTAAGTTACGCCCCTTCCGTAGTTGTAAAAAACCCTCAGGAACACATTCAAAAACATAACACGTGCACACATCGTAACCCTTGTGTTGACTTCCCGTCGACCATGAACTTGTTGTCCATCCAAGTCAAAAGAGATATTGAATTTTTTGTGATATTTTCAGCATTTTTTCAACTTTTTTTATGCTTTTCACACTTTTTTTCAACGTTTTGTTTTAAATTCATGGTCAATAAACCTAATTCATGTATCCTAAAATGGAGAACTATTCCTTAAAAATATTTATGAATACAGTGTTTACATTACATGTGGATATTTTCAGTTCTGTTTTTTGTTCTTTCATTCATATAAAGTGAAATTGTGTTCTGTTGTTGCTCTTTCAGGTTATTTTTGCAACAGACGAATGGTTCGCTCCGGCTGCCAACCTGCTGAAGGTACAACTGATTCTTCACATCAGTTATAGGACAACGTTGTTCAGCTGCACATATAGGATTCATTACTGTCACTTTAAAGGAAAAGTATCTTGTCATCAACAGATCTCATGTTCATGTGTCTCTCAGCTCGGTTTCTACCGAAGAAAAACGTAAATCTTTAAAGATGCAAATATATAGTTTATTTTTAAACTAGACTTGCATGAAGGTATACACAGGTTCAAGCACATCTTTGATCTGTGTCGTTTGTAACCTGACTAAATGGGAGAAAACTTTTAACTCTGGAGACTACTCACTTGTTTGGAAGAAGCACAAATATCCAGGAAAAAGGACAAAAGCAATGAAATCTGTGAGTCAGGCAGGCGAAACGCTCCCTTTCTGAGGTGCTGCCGTTGCATTCCAGACGATAACACAAACAACATAACCGCATCAGCACCTGGGGGGATTCCAGGTTAAGGTTGTAAAAAGTCCGTTAATTTAAAAAAAAGTGACTGTTGACTTTTGCTTTCACTTGAAAGGTCTCCTGAGTTAAACTCCTATTTGTTTTTTTATACTTCGTCACCTTAAGTCCTCTTGTTCCCCTGCGATAATTACTACGGTCACTAGAGGGCGCTGCCTAACAACAAACATAAATATAGGTCGTAATTGCTGCTTGCACAACCTATACAGTTGTTTTCTGGGTATGGATGGTCTGGTATTTGGGGAAGCAGAACAGTGTACTGTATGTACAATAAAAAAAATAGAGAAACATATCACCAGACTTATACGTTAACTTTAAGAGTCTCCCAACATGTACTGAGTGTGTGTTCGTACAGAGAGAGTTGCCACAATTCATCGCTTCTGCCTTCACCGAGTTTGGAAAGTGGATGGACGGATGGGAGACGAGAAGAAAACGAATACCTGGTCTGTATCTGAAAACCCAAAATACAAGTATGCACCTGAAAATGAGCATGATATGGGACCTTTAAAATGAACTTACATACGTTTACTTACACAAATGTATGAATGAAACCTTTGTGATCATACGTTTATGTGTCTGTTGTTTTAGGTCAACACCACCAATTCTTAATCTTTCTGTTTTTTTGTCTTACTCTTTCTGGAAGGTCATGACTGGTGCATCATCCAGCTGGGAGTACCAGGGCAGATCTACGGCATCGATGTCGATACGTCCTTCTTCACTGGAAACCACTCGCCCTATGTTTCCATCCAGGCTGGCTGTCTGGGTACAAACTGCTCTTACTCGTTATCTCCTAAAATATGAGACTCTTAGGGTCCTATATTGCCCCTGGCGCAGCTAGTGTAAGACCGACGCAGTTGTCAATTTCCCATCCAGCCCCTACGTTCATGGCAAATGCACCTGCGCCCATCTGTGGCCCATGGGCGTGCTGGTCTTACAGGGAGGTGTGTTCAGGTGCATTCTGGGCGTGCTGGTCTTACAGGGAGGTGTGTTCAGGTGCATTCTGGGCGTGCTGGTCTTACAGGGAGGTGTGTTCAGGTGCATTCTAGCTGTGCTAGTCTTACAGGGAGGTGTGTTCAAGTGCATTCTGGGCGTGCTGGTCTTACAGGGAGGTGTGTACAAGTGCATTCTGGGCGTGCTGGTCTTACAGGGAGGTGTGTTCAAGTGCATTCTGGGCAAATTTTCATTTATCTGCCATTATTAATGTCGATACCGATAGCTTGGAAAATGCCTAATATCAGCCAATAATATCGGCCGGCCGATATATAAGTCAGGCTCTAATACAGATGTGAAGAATATTTGAAGACACTAAGCTAACGTTATGCCAAGTTACAATCCGCCATCTAGCTAGTACTGTTTGCTTTCGTTGGGCATCCTCTGCTGATTACCGTCCTTTATTGGAAACTATTATTGGAAATGTTCCAAGAATCCTGAATGTAGGCGGTTCAAGAACAAGCGCTCATGTTGTTTCTTACACAACACGACGGAAAAATTGCCGCAAGGAAAAAAAAAAATTTTTGGGGTTTTTTTTTTTTAAAAAAAAAAAAAAACCCCCCCCCCCCCCACCACAACACCCAAACAAACATGGCCCTTCTTTTTTTTTTAAAGAAAAAAAAAAATTTTTTTTTAAATAAAAACAACCACAAACAAAAAAAAAAAAACAAAAAAAAATAAATGAAGGTAACTGATGAAAAACAATACTGAGCTATCTAGACTGATACATGGTTAAACCTCATTAGCTCTTACCAGTGCATCTCTGTGTGTACTTCGTCCACAGCAATCCCATCAATCAGTCCCAAAAACTCCCAGTTAGAGAGGAAATGCCCTAAACATATTCTTTATAAATATTTACAAACATTCCCTGAAAGAACCGAGCAGGTCTGCCTTTTTGCACCGTCTACATCTTCTTCAAAACTTGACATATTCAGCGTGTAGCTCGCTAGCTCAAAGTTTATTGTTGTTTCCCGAAGAGAACAGAGTTTGAGAACAGAAACACAGAGAGGAAGTTGAGGAACAAAGCTGTCAGGCAATTATCCTAGAAATGTACTTTCGTGGATTTAGTCTAGGATATATGTGGACATCAATAACTCATATTTACATGTTCCCTCACCAGACAATACACCCAACTTCACCCTGGAAGGAGACCGAACCGGCATGGCAGCATCCGAGAGTCAGATGGCTGCTGTTGCCAAGGTAACACTGACAGTCATGTGATTGCTTAGGTAACACTGACAGTGTCAGCAAGTACTGGCCACCATACTTGGCCTGGGTCCAAACCTTTGAATTATGGTGGCGTTTACTGATTCATCTGGTATCTTGCAACACATTCATAAACAGGTTCGTATGATATCCTACGAAATTACGGCGAACACGAGTCGGTCACATGACATGAAGTTAAGTTAAGCGGTCTTTACGGTTAAATTTAGCAGAGAAAAGGTGACTGTAAGCTGGGTACAAAGCACAACAAGGTGACGGTCCTTTCACAGATATTAATAACAACCACCAGTGACTCAAGACGTTTTATCCACATTTGTGCACATGCAATACGTTTAAAAGTAGTAAAAGTAAGAAGGTATTACAGCTTCATGCAGTAAAAGTACACAAGTATTCTCAGTCAACGCATTCTGATTACCGGGTCAGTATATCCTACGAAAACTAATGCAGCAATTCATACGATATCCTATGAAATTACATAAAAAGAGGTACAATGCAGGTCCAATTTTGTTCCCTAAGGTGCAAATATAGCAAATGTTCCCTTAAAAGTACAAAATTGTACCTTAAGTTAAGTTAAGCGATCATTACAGTTAAATTTAGCCGAGAAAAGGTGACTGTGAGCTGGTTACAGAGCAAGGTGACGGTCCTTTCAGAGGCCGTTACAGTTGAGTTTACAAAAAGTGAACGTCATGCAGCGACGACAGTTATGTTTACACACCAATACGACTAGGACAGGACGACAGAGACACCTGTTTCCTGGGTGAGATTCTGAATCTCAATGGGATTATTTCCTGGTAAAATAAAGGTTAATAAAAATTCATTAATAAAATACAAATATGTTGTGTGCGTTTTCTGGCAACTGGGCTCGCTGGCCAATCACAAACAAGTTAGTTAAACTTGTGCTTATGTCATCGGCTCCGCCGTAAACTTCTCCATCGCTGCTGTTGCTGCTGTTAGACATTGGATAAATTGTTTTGAGCAAAATGTCTCATTTAACTATCAGAATGTACTCTCAGTCCATTATCATTTGGAAAGTCTAGAAGAGCATCACTTTTGGATTTTCAAAATCCCAATTCAAGTTAGAAGTTAGCTGGCTCTGGTGATTGTTTAGGGACAATCGAATCCCCCTGACTAGGAGGCAATTTAGGCAACATGGGATGCACCTTGTTTCACCTTTTCTTCTTCTTCTTGCGGGCACATACCGTTAATTTCTTAAGAGATGCATAACCAACGCTCCAAACAGACGCAGAATACATGAGGCACCTTTCAAGTGCACATGCATGCGTAAAAGCAAGTACTGTATTTCTCCTGCTTTACTTGCCTAACCTAGTCTGTCAATGTGAACATTAATAGGAAGTTTAAATGTGTAGACTTAAATATGGTTATAGGGGAGGAAATGTCGGACTGAAGTGTAACGAGTTGACAATTCTGTCTGATATCAGGCAACGCAATAGTACTACAGAAAACCATCTTGTGTGTGAAGGTTGCACATTGATCCTTTGGTAAATGTGATTGGCAGCTGGGCTCGGAGGTGTGGCCGGAGCTGTTGTGTGTGTCGCAGCTGAAACCCGGATACTCAGACTGCTGCCACAACTACTGCAAGGTCAACTTTAACCACCGAGTCACACACCTTCGCCTCAACATGCACCCAGGTACACACGCACACACACACACACACACACACACGCACGCACACACACACGCGCACATACAAACACACACATACATACACACGCACATATACACAAAAAACAGACACACACACACATACATACACACACATATACACCAGGGCTTGTCAATAACTTTTTGAGGCACTTGTTCTTTGGACAAGTACATTTACATTTCACTTGTCCATGCACAAAAGTCACTTATCCGGGTAAAGAGTCATCATTTTATAAAAAAAAATTGTTTTGCTAATGCAGAATTCGAACAAACCGTTGAAAGCATCCAAACACTATCAGCATTAATAAAATTCAGTTGAAACAGTAGAAACAAACGTGTCTCAACAATAGATTTCCCCTTCAACAAGAAAAAAGGATCTCCAGACTCCAGAATACAAAGTAATGTGTTGCACGCCGGTGTGCAGAAGTTTATATTGAGATTCAAAGTCAATATTTTAAAGTTTGTCATTACTTTCAGATTCCTAGTCAATATTCTAAGTTACTAAGTCAATATATTGAGATACTAAGTCGATACTTTGAGATATTGAGTCGATATATTGATATTGTAAGTCAATATTTTAAATGTTCTCATTGGTTTGAGATTCTTAGTCAATATTCTGAGTTACTAAATCTGTATATAGAGATACTAAGTCAATATTTTGGGATAAGTCAATATATTGAGATACTAAGTCAATATTTTGAAATAAGTCAATATATTGAGATACTAAGTCAATATATTGAGATTCTAAGTCAATATTTTACATTTTCTCATTACTTTGAGATTCTTAGTTTATATTCTGAGATACTAAGTCAATATTTTTACCAGACGTAGTGGTGACTTAAACTTGAACTTATACTATATCTAAAATAATTTTGTAGACATAACAATGGATTTTGCCACTAAATGTTGGTGTTAACGTTTTATATTTTATTATTTTTATACAATTTCACTAATTTCTACCCAGCTGAGGCTGATTTAGAGATCTTTTAAAAGGTGTAGCTACTTTACAGTTGATTATTACCTGATATTTAATCTGCATATTATTTATTTATTTATTTGTTTCAAAAAGGAGCACAAAACAACGACATTATAGAACGGCAAAAACGACCACTGGATGGGAAAGGGGTATTTTACAACAGCTTTGAATGCAGCACGAGTATGGCGAGGCCAATTTCAAGTGAACGCAACATCTGTGTTTTTCCGACAACAGCAGCTGCACGCTGTCATACGTTCCTCTCCAGTGAAATACAGACAGACAAACTTTTACACCGTTTAGCTGTCAGCATTTTAACAGTGTTTACTCCAGCTGATAGCTAACGGTAGGCTAACGTTAGCTGCTGCCAAGTGTAGTGTTAACTAGCGTGACATGCGGCGATGTTTAAGTTGCCTCTAACGTCAGTTTTCGGAGCATCAGAGAGAAGCGCAGGCATTTCAGTGGCACCAAAATCCGCGTTGCAATTCGGTCCGGTAGATACCGGTCGTTTAGGCACCGGTGCCGTATTAGCACCGGGTCTCTCATTTTCTGTCAAAGATGTGGCGAGGAGGTAACGTTAAGGCGGAGTTAGCAAGCTAACATTAGCTAACTAACACCGGCAGGTTCGCCGTGCTTTCATGCTGCATCGCTTATAGAGAATGAGCTGAACAGCGGGCTGGGTCTAACGTTAGCGGCCCGCTGACCGGGGTACCGCTGTGTCCGCTGCCCGGGATTGCGGGGGAAAAAATGTATCGTTTCAAATCGGTAACATAGACGTAATGTTCACATAATGTGAAGTAACATGTTTGAGTTTTAACTTGTCCAGGGGGGGAGGTAACCCCCCCCCCCCCCCCCCCAAAAAAAAACCCCCCCCCCCCCCCCCAAACCCCACAAGCCGGGGCCCCCCGCCCACACACACACCCCCCCCACCACACACACACACACACACACACACACACACATACACACAAAGACACACACACACATACATACACACACATATACACACACACACACACACACACACACACACACACATATACACACAAACAGACACACACACACATACATACACACACATATACACACACACACACACACTTTATCAAATATAATAAATATAATAATAATAGAGAGGTAAAGTCCCTCCCCTTCCTGTGGAAGTGAGTAATGTTACATCCTGGTACTGAAGCTTCAGAGAGACATCACTAAGACTCTTTGGGCTGACGAGTCTTTTTAATGATGCATTTTCACAGTCTGATACTTCAGCAGTTTTACCACAAACTGAGACTTTCTCCACTCGCTTTTAAACTGACAAACACGTGTAATCCATGGCTCAATTCTGTTAGGCTCCAGTTAGACCCAGAACTGAGAACAGGCACACAAACACAGATGAGCGGTTTAGAGTGTTTATTAGGAACAATGTAGATTGTGGAGGAGGGAAATGGCCAGGAGAGCAGCTCCGGGTGGGGTCGAAGCTGGAGATCAGAAGGCGGGTGTGTGGCCAGGCAGCGAAGATGAGGGCTGGGTGGAATGGCTGGTTGAGAACGGAGCGGCGAGGTGAGTAGGCAGCGAGGAGGTAGATGAGAGCTGATGAGCAGCAGGTCCAGAGGCGGAATCTAAACAGAGATAGAATGCGTGAGCCAAAGCACAAAAGAGGCAACAATTATGCTAGAAACAGAGAAAACAGGAGTTAATTCTCTCAAGCACAGAGTAGAGCCACCTTACCACGAGAATGGTTGCAACGAACTGGCGCTGAAGAGGTGAACAGCCCGGGTGGATAACTGCTGGTTGATTACTGGAATGAGCTGCAGCTGGCTGGAGCAGAGCAGGTGAGAGTGGCCACGCCCCTTGACCTAGATCCTCTTGGAGTGACATGCCACAGCCGGTGGAGACAAACACACACAAGGGAAAGGGGAACAGGAAAACAGGCCGGGACAGGGAGACAGACACTGATCCACAACAAATTCAAACAGGACCAAAACATTATTAGTGTCATCCCGTTCACTACCAGACACATTGTTACTGAAAGAAGTTCCCATGTTGGACACAGGAAGGGGCGGGACTTCGCCTCTCTATACTGTAGTTTATTTGTGTCATCAGATGGAGGGATAGCGAGGCTGCGGGTGTACGGTGTGGGACAGAGGGACTGGTCGTCTGTCTCCCCCCAGCAGGACGTCGACCTGGTGGCTCTGACCAATGGGGGCGTCTGCCTCGGCTACAGCGACGCCCACTTTGGGCATCCACGCAACATGATTGGTTGGAACCAGCACAAAGAATTTGTGCAATACATTTTTATTTTGATTGTTGTAAGAAAAGTGATATGTTATTTATTGCTGCCTGTGGACATGGACCGGTAGTGGACTGGTGATACTGGTGTGCTGTGTTTGCAGGTCTCGGCCGAGCTGTCAACATGGCCGACGGCTGGGAAACAGCTCGCAGACTGGACAGACCCAAACACCTGCAGGTTTAAACACACACACACACACACTCACCTTAACATTAATATTTACTTTACTCTAGCTTACATCCTCAAACAAGCATCTCAGGAAGAGAGAAGAGGATGTAATGTTTCTAAGAAAGATCTCAGATTCTTAAAATGGTCCTCACTTTTAAAAAACATAATCTTACCAAAAACATCCACACATTTCCCAAACATGTATGCACACAAAGTCAAGATTTTTGTCATTAATAAATTCACATGATTGAAATTGCCTCTCTTTAATATCAACCTTTGTTTATTTATACATTTATCAGCAAGCGCTATTGCAGTGAGTTTAACTACCCAGTTTTCAGCCGGTGGTCTCCTAGTTTCATATGATATCTCACGTTTTGGTGTGAATACATTTTCGTACAATATCATATGAACCCGTTTGTGAGAATGCGTTGCAAAATCAAATGATCAAGGACTAGTCAATGTCAAGCTCCAAGTAGTTTTGAGCTTGACATCAACTAAAGCCTGTCAAATCTGACTCCAATTTATTAAGTCCCGCGCCTTCTTTCATCGGACGTAAGTTTACACAAGGATCAATCTGAGATGAAGAGTTCAGTTAAGCCTAGTTTACTGAGTCCAGCATAAGAGTTACAACACAGCTGTGGGTTCACAAACAGAGTCTAAGTTTCCCTAGAAACAGACATCAAATCAGAGCTCAGTCCACCAAGATGCCCTCCGAATTATGAGCTCCGATCTGTTCTCTCCTTCAAGCTTTTATCCTATCCTCACAAGTGGGGGTATCCTCTGTTTTTTTAGACAGAAACTTTTATCTTACACACACCACAAGGTCGGGGCCTCTGTCTGGTGCAACTTCCTCTTCTGTTCTCGCAAACTTCAAACAATGCACCTCTATTCCATAAAAGCCTAGACAATTTTTATGACTTAAGCTTAATTTTCTGTGAATCAGAGGTCACCCGCAGTACTTTTAACCACTTCCTCAATGACTAACACAGCTCTTTTACAACGAGCATGTACACACATTTTGTTACTAAAATATTTCTACACTAGTCTGTGCAACCGCTAGTTAGACAGCTGTAAAACGTCTCCTGCAGGTGGACGAGCGAGGCATCCTGCAGGTTCCCGGCTGGGAGTGGGCGGTGTTTCGTCTCGGACATCCCGGAGTGATCGGCAGCATCGAAGTTGACACAAACCACTTTAAAGGTCCTAACACACATCAACACTAGTGTTGCATTTTCTAGGGATGCACCGAATCCAGTTTTTGGGTGTTTGGCCGTATCCCAAATCCACTGGTTAAGATTCTGCTGACTCCTCCTCCCATCCTCAGTCCATGAACACAGTGAACACATGAATGAAGTAAACAGGGACTGTCCTTCCTTTGCCGTACCTGAAGTTGCTGCATTCTGGCTGCTGTCTGGAGATTCCTTCATGCACAACTCGTATTCTTTTGGATGTTTCATACCAAATGTTTTTAAGGTCCCATAACATGGTGCTCTTTGGATGCTTTTATATAGACCTTAGTGGTCCCCCTAATAATGTATCTGAAGTCTCTTTTATTTAGGCCTTAGTGGTCCCCTAATACTGTATCTGAAGTCTCTTTTATATAGACCTTAGTGGTCCCCTAATACTGTATCTGAAGTCTCTTTTATATAGACCTTAGTGGTCCCCTAATACTGTATCTGAAGTCTCTTTTATATAGACCTTAGTGGTCCCCTAATACTGTATCTGAAGTCTCTTTTATATAGACCTTAGTGGTCCCCTAATGCTGTATCTGAAGTCTCTTTATATAGATCTTAGTGGTCCCCTAATACTGTATCTGAAGTCTCTTTTATATAGACCTTAGTGGTCCCCTAATACTGTATCTGAAGTCTCTTTTATAAAGCCTTTCGTGGTCCCCTAATACTGTATCTGAAGTCTCTTTTTATATAGACCTTAGTGGTCCCCTAATACTGTATCTGAAGTCTCTTTTATATAGGCCTTAGTGGTCCCCTAATACTGTATCTGAAGTCTCTTTTATATAGACCTTAGTGGTCCCCTAATACTGTATCTGAAGTCTCTTTTATATAGACCTTAGTGGTCCCCTAATACTGTATCTGAAGTCTCTTTTATATAGGCCTTAGTGTTCCCCTAATACTGTATCTGAAGTCTCTTTTATATAGACCTTCGTGGTCCCCTAATACTGTATCTGAAGTCTCTTTTATAAAGCCCTTCGTGGTCCCCTAATACTGTATCTGAAATCTCTTTCCCAAAATTCAGCCTTGGTGCAGAATTACAGCCAATAGAGCCAGTCCCACAATGAGCTTTCCTTAGGATGTGCCATTTCTGTGTCTGTAGCTACTGAGGAGGAGAAAGGGGGGGGGGGGCAAGGTGGAGGGTGTGGTCTTGACCAACTGCCACTTTGCTCGTTTGAAAGCCATGATGTCTCTCTCTCTCTCTCTCTCATGGGGGGCCAAATTCTCTGGGCGGGCAAAGAAGAGAAAGGGGAGGTAACCTTGCTCCTTATGACCTCATAAGGAGAACGTTCCTGATTGGTCCATCTGAGCTTTCATTTTCTCAAAGACAGAGCAGGATACCCAGGGCTCGGTTTACACCTATCACCATTTCTACCACTGGGGGACCATAGGCAGGCTGGGGGAATGCATATTAATGTTAAAAAACCTCATAAAGTGAAATTGTCATGCCATGGGACAGAATATGTAAACAGAAAGGTTGTTAGGCCTACATTAAATTGTAAACAGAAATAATCAATTATGAGCCGGTCGATTATCGATGCAGCATCATCCATGTCCACGATTCGATGCATCGATTATTTGATTAATTTCAACACCTCTAATCCCTGAAATTTTCCATCATAAGCAAAAGGAAACAACTTCTGTGTGTCCGTGCAGGTAACTTCCCAGACTCTTGCAAGATCGAGGTTTGTCTTTTGACCCCCGAAGAGGAAGCTCAGTGCATCGAGGCCAGGTGGAATTCTGGGAAATGGCAGGTCCTTCTCCCCCCTCAGAAAGTATGTTTACTCCTGTGAAACCATTTCCACTTCCCTAATTTTTATACGTTGATCTTCAATGAGAAATCCATCAGGAATATGTTTGCGTTGTGGAGCAATTGAGTCACATTACCAAGAGTCTCGTAGTTTTAAATTGTAGTCATTTTGCATCCCTTTGTATTCATTTTGTGTGTCTCTAAGTAGACGTTTTGCAGTCATTTTACGTTTCTTTGTGGTCATTTTGGGTTGTTTGTTGTACGTTTTTGATCATTTTGTGTATATCTATCTCCTCTCCCCGAATAAAACTTCCCCCTAACCCATTTGTTCCAGCATCATTCTGACCTATATTGATGTTTCTAGTGGCGGCGCCATCTAGTGGCCATACCAGTTCTGAAACGATATCCTCGGAGGATTTGGAGGAGTTGTTGGTTTACATTCCATTACCTTTTAGGATTGTTTTTTGAACATCATAAACCTTACATCAAAGCACACATGTTATACATTGTAATGGGTTTTATTGAAGGGATACTTCACCGATTAGCATTAAGCTTTGTATCAGTAGAAACACGGTAGTATTTTCGAATGACTATGCTTCCCTCCCTCATGTCCCCCTGAGATGAGAGATAGCTGTATTGTGTCTGGAAAAAAAACTTGTATCGATGATGCAAAATGACGATTTTTGCATCATCAGAGTTTTTTTTCCCAGACACAATACAGCTATCTCTGGTCTCAAGGGGACATGAGGGAGGGAAGCATAGTCATTCGAAAATACTTCCAGGTTTCTACTGATACAAAGCTTAATGCTAATCGGTGAAGTATCCCTTTAATGACTTAATGTCTCTTCAATTAAAGGTCCTAATACTGAGTTATTTCATTCAGCCTTAAAATGATGATTTTCAAAGCAATTCATGTTGTGTTCATTTAAGAAAACAGAAAACTATCCTAAAAATCAGCTTTCAATGCCTGAACTTCCTCAGAAGATGTTTTGTATGATGATGATTGTTTGAGTCTGAACTGCTTCCTGTCTGTTGCAGCTTCGGCCTCACCACAGACATCTGTACGGCGCCGCCGAGCTCGCTCGCCACTCCACCACCAGCCACGTCCGCCTCATCATCGCTCCGGACGGAGGAGTCAGCCGCCTCCGCCTCTGGGGCCGAGCCGCGCCCGCCAGCGCAGCGCCGGCCAATCAGAAGACACTGGCGACGTCCAAACTGTGACGCTGGAAACACTGACCTCTGTCGCTGAATTCAATCTGTTTGGTGACGTTTCACTAGTCATAAAATAAGTCAAATAAAAACTGAAATTCACGGCAACGTCTGAGGCCCTTTAATAATGAACCAATGTCTCGTTTCGGGGTCAGCCCTATGTTCCCACATTTCTAAGATTTTTCTTAAAATTAGGCTCTATGTTCCCACATTTCTAAGATTTTTCTTAAAATTAGGACCTATGTTCCAACATTTCTAAGATTTTTCTTAAAATTAGGCCCTCTGTTCCCACATTTCTAAGATTTTTCTTAAAATTAGGACCTATGTTCCCACATTTCTAAGATTTTTCTTAAAATGAGGCCCGTGTTCCCACATTTCTAAGATTTTTTCTTAAATTTAGGCCCCAATTTCCCACATTTCTAAGATTTTTCTTAAAGTTAGGCCCATGTTCCCACATTTCTAAGATTTTTCTTAAATTTAGGCCCTATGTTCCCACATTTCTAAAATCTTTCTTAAATTTAGGACCTATGTTACCACATTTCTAAGATTTTTCTTAAAATTAGGCCCTATGTTCCCACATTTCTAGGACATTTTCAAAATTAGGTCTTGTGTTCCTACATTTTCCTTCAATTTAAGCCCTATGCTCCCACAACATTTTAGCGTTAGGGGGATAAAATCTAATTTGATGACTCTTAGAAATGTGTTAACATAGGACTGTGGGAACATAGAGCTGTCATAAGCTTAGTTGCTTATTCGACTTTTAATCAGCAAATGTCCAGTTTTATATCTTCCTTGATGTATTTTTTGGCTTCTGAGATATATTTCTTATGATTCTCTGTATGTTTGAGATGAAGATGCTGATTCTGTGATTGTAGACACTGCTGAGGGTGCAGCAAATTATTCAACAACACACACCTGAGTCACATGGACCTCGTTAGACTTTATCAGCGTGCATGTGCGTTTACATCGTTAATTCTTCTGTTTCTGTCACGGGGCAAACTGTGTGTAACCCCGAGGCAGCGCTGCAAGAAGTATTCAGATCCTTTACTGCAGTACAAGTCTGTAAGTATCATCAGGAAAATGTAGTTAAAGTATTAAAATATTTTCGAAAGTTTAAAGCAGGGGTGTCAAACTGAACTTCGTGAAAATGAGAATCACATAAAGGGCAAGATGTAGAGTTTACTGACATGGTTTTATTTAAGAGAAAAGTCAAATATCTTTGACCGTATTATCGCATGTCTTAGAAAGTCTTCTCACTTACAGTTTGGTCGACATAAAGTCCTTAAAAAAAGTTGGGGAAAAGTTCCTCAGCCATCATCGCAAAAGCATCAAAAGTCAAAAGGAGTGGCTCTTTGAGTCCCTCTGCTCTGGCAGGAGGCTGAGGTCCATCAGGACCACAATCACACACCACATTAACAGTTTTTTCCCCTTCCCCCACTAGCCTTATCAACAAGGCCTGGGAACCCACCCTGACTCTCTCTACACTACACCTCTGGCTCTACATGCCACTGTACCTACTCTGTTGTAGCATTCCTTTTTACTACTGTTTAACTTATTTTATTATTTATTTACATTTTTATTTTTATCTTTATTAATATATACTGTGTGTATATGTTTATACTTATATTGTTTATATTTTTTTTATTGCTCTTATATTTAGAGAATGTGTGACATGCACCAACAACACCATGACAAATTCCTTGTATGTGTAAAAAACGTACTTGGCAATAAAGCCCTTTGTCATTCTCATTCTGAAAACATCAGGACAAATCATCTGAAAAAGTGGCACAAATTTTGGAAAAACATGTCGGAAAACGTTGCAAAAAAATGTCGGAAAAAGTGGCAATAATATTGAAAAAAGCGTGGGAAAAATCAGCAAAATTTTTTTTGGGAAAAGTGCCATAAACATTGGAAAAGTAACATTAGGAAAAAGCACAAAAAAAACTCTGAAAAAGTGGCAAAAACATTGAAAAAAAATGTAAACAAAAGTGACAAAAACTTCAGAAAAGTGATAAAAGTTAGGTGTGCCAACATCTATTGTGAACCTAAACCTAAACCTCAGGGCCGGATCAAAATCTGCGAGGGGCCAGATTTGGCCTGCGGGCCTTGAGTTTGACACCTGTGTTGTAAAGGATCCAACCAGTCTCATCATCTCAGCTGGACTTGTAGCCGTTATATTGTCGGCTAGTTTACTTTAGAATCAAACATCAGATTTATAAACTACATGTGTTTTGTGTGCAGTCGGGCTCAGTTCGGATATCTATGCCTTAGTGTGTGTGTGTGTGTGTGTGTGTGTGTGTGTGTGTGTGTGTGTGTGTGTGTGTCGGTTTTGCATTCACACTGGCCAAGTGGCCATAGGAACTGACCTTTTGTTATTATAACACAGCCATCTAACCACCACTATGCAGAAAAGGTAAAAGAGCCTGTCCTGAAGTAGGAGCTGAAAGAGTTACAGGAACTGCGGTCAGAGGAACTTAAAAATCCCCAAATTGGTCCAATTGAGAAATAAAGGGTTCTGGGATTGTTATATTCTAGGAACTGCAAAAATCCCTCCAGTCGGAAAGTAGCTTTTATGTCAAGTTGTCATGACATATGATGATGTTAGTGTTGCAGGAAAGAAAGAAGACTTGAGAGTACCGGTGCCATTGTGTGTTGTTGCCAGCAGGGGGCAGCAGAGACAGGCAGACTGCTGTACACAGGAAGGTCATGTGCAGACCTGACACTGGGAGACATTATGGAAATGAGGGGGGATGAGGGAGGAGAGAAAAGAAAAGAAATGGAAATAGAGTCCAAACGGGTCATCAAGAGGCTGCAGAGCTGAACAAACATGAGACAGATGTTCAATATGAGACAGGAATCACTTATTACACTCAAACTAACTATACATTTACCCCTGAACACAGAGATCCTTAGTTTAGAGAGAGAGAGAGAGAGAGAGAGAGAGATAGATAGATAGATAGATAGATAGATAGGGAGAGGGAGAGAGAGAGGGACAGAGAAAGAGAGGGAGATGGCGAGGGAGAGGGAGAGCGAGAGATAAATAGATAGATAGATAGAGAGAGAGAGAGACAGAAAGAGAGGGAGGGAGAGAAGGAGGGAGAGAGAGAGGTAGGGAGAGAGAGAGAGAGAAAGGGAGGGAGAGATAGATAGATAGATAGATAGATAGATAGATAGATAGATAGATAGATAGATAGATAGATAGAAAGGAAATTATTTCAGATGCAAATAAATTATATTTTAAAAAATTCATACATGTTAAATGTGTTCAGAAAAATGAAAAATAAAAGGGATAAAAACATGAATAAAATGCTTCCTTCCAGAAGGACTAGGAAACGAGGAAAGGAATCAAGTTTAAGGGGACAGAGTGAGAGAGAGGGGGGAGAGAGAGAGGGAAAGAGAGGTTGGGATGTAGACAGTAGCTGTTTAAGAAACCCTTCCCCATCACAGAAATACTTCAGTATATTATAGTGTGTTCTCCCCTGACCCCCCAGCAATAAACATGCACCTGAGTCCTCAACAGAACCGAGGGGAAACACTTAACCTAGGCGTAATTTACAGGGGAAATCAAAACATTACAATAATCAAAACTGGCCACACACCCCCCACCCCTTCCCAAAAAAACTGTTATAATTTCCTTTACATAATTAGCGCATGTGCACCATAACTTGATGCAGAAAATGCCCAAATTGTTGCAGAAACATAAACTAGAATGCAGAAAATGAAATGTTTGATCAAAATTAACATGTTGCTCTAAAGTGGAGATCTCAACACCCCCATAATGTTGAACCTAAAGTTACGCCCTTGCATATGTGTGTGTGTATATATATATATATATATATATATATATATGGAAAAAAAATCCTTGATTATGCAGCACGTTTTCTTAAAAAATGCGATGGAATATGCGGGATATTTATGCATTTTTATGCAATGAAATTGCGGGAACTTGCAAAAACTGCAGTTTGATGAAAAAGAGGAAACAAAGTGATTCCCCCCCCAACACCCTGCTTTTTTTGATGATGTTCACGTCACATAATTACGTCACTTCATAACGTTCCCATGGCAACAGGGGAAACTGGCTGCTCTTGTGTGAAGTAAACAAAATTTTTCAACTTTCTGCTAAGATATAATATGTGACTTTTTTGCAATGAAAATGCGGGGGTTATGAAATCATGCAAGCTGGAAATCAACAATTTATGCGGCATAAATATTCAGACTTTGGCTGATTATGCGTTGAATTATGCGATTGCATAATCACATTTTTCTGGAGGGACTGACCATCTGCACTTATACTTATATATACATATATATACGTATTTATATTGTTGTTTAAGGGACGTAGAAGTATTTATGTAGCCGTGTGTTTACATGGTGCTTCCAGCTGATCCCTAAATCTGGTGTGGTCGTTCCCTATACAGTTCACTATTTAACAAACATTATTAAGGGAATAATAGGAGAGGGAATGAGGGAACAGTTTCCAATAATGCTCTGTTCACCATCTGTGTGATGAGGACTTTGACCGCTCTGTGACAATGGCCTCATAAACCCTGTAGCCTGTCCCCCTACAGCCTGTCCCCCTACAGCCTGTCCCCCTGCAGCCTGTCCCCCTGCAGCCTGTCCCCCTACAGCCTGTCCCCCTGCAGCCTGTCCCCCTGCAGCCTGTCCCCACAGCCTGTCCCCGCAGCCTGTCCCCTGCAGCCTGTCCCCCTACAGCCTGTCCCCCCAGCCCTGTCCCCCTGCAGCCTGTCCCCTGCAGCCTGTCCCCTTACAGCCTGTCCCCTGCAGCCTGTCCCCCTGCAGCCTGTCCCCTGTAGTCTGTCCCCCTACAGCCTGTCCCCCTGCAGCCTGTCCCCTGTAGTCTGTCCCCCTACAGCCTGTCCCCCTGCAGCCTGTCCCCCTGTAGCCTGTCCCCTGTAGTCTGTCCCCCTGCAGCCTGTCCCCCTACAGCCTGTCCCCCTGCAGCCTGTCCCCCTGCAGCCTGTCCCCTGTAGTCTGTCCCCCTACAGCCTGTCCCCCCACAGCCTGTCCCCCTACAGCCTGTCCCCTGCAGCCTGTCCCCCTGCAGCCTGTCCCCTGTAGTCTGTCCCCCTACAGCCTGTCCCCCTGCAGCCTGTCCCCTGTAGTCTGTCCCCCTACAGCCTGTCCCCCTGCAGCCTGTCCCCCTGTAGCCTGTCCCCTGTAGTCTGTCCCCCTGCAGCCTGTCCCCCTGCAGCCTGTCCCTGTAGTCTGTCCCCCTACAGCCTGTCCCCCTGCAGCCTGTCCCCCTGCAGCCTGTCCCCTGTAGCCTGTCCCCCTGTAGCCTGTCCCCTGTAGTCTGTCCCCCTGCAGCCTGTCCCCCAGTAGCCTGTCCCCCTGTAGCCTGTCCCCTGTAGTCTGTCCCCCTGCAGCCTGTCCCCCAGTAGCCTGTCCCCTGTAGCCTGTCCCCTGTAGTCTGTCCCCTGCAGCCTGTCCCCCAGTAGCCTGTCCCCTACAGCCTGTCCCCTGTAGCCTGTTCCTCAGCAGCCTGTCCCCTGTAGTCTGTCCCCCTGCAGCCTGTCCCCCAGTAGCCTGTCCCCCTGTAGCCTGTCCCCTGTAGTCTGTCCCCCTGCAGCCTGTCCCCCAGTAGCCTGTCCCCCTGTAGCCTGTCCCCTGTAGTCTGTCCCCTGTAGCCTGTTCCTCAGCAGCCTGTCCCCCTGTAGCCTGTCCCCCTGCAGCCTGTCCCAAAGCAGCCTGTCCCAAAGCAGTCTGTCCCCCGAGATTTAGGATATTACTCTGGCTGACGGGCAAACAGCAGCCACACCTTGCATCTTATTTCCCCTGAGACATGAATCTCATTTCGAACGGCTCTCGGTGGAGAGACCTGGTGAAAAACCGTGTCCCCTCTGAAAGAGAGCAGAGGCTCATCAGCATAACGGCGAAGAAATCAAAACGCTCAGCGAGAAGTCATGCAGACCTGCAGCCTCGCTGGGTGGTGGGGGGCGGGGGGCGGGGGGGCGATCAGGAGAGGGTATCATGAATTTTTGGATGTTGATTTTATCAGTCGAATTTGAGCACCCACAATGCATTTTTTTCTTTTATCCCTTAAAGCAACATCCCATAAACAGGAAGCAGGGAGTTTATGTAGGCCTACACTGTGAAGCAGCTTCTGCTGTGTTTTCCTACATTTCCCAGAAAACCTATTTACATCTCCAGTGACCTGCTAACATCATTTGACCTAAATGAACATTTCTGCTGTGTCGCTAAATAATAAAAACCCCATTTAACCCCAAAACTCCTCCGTCCTGTGTGTGTGTGTGTGTGTGTGTGTGTGTGTGTGTGTGTGTGTGTGTGTGTGTGTGTGTGTGTGTGTGTGTGTATGTATTAATATTAATGCTTGCAGATGCCACCAGGTAACCGGCCAATCAACAGCCAGAATGTCTCTCCCTACTTTATTACAGACAGTCCATCTGTATGCAGAGCATACTCTCTCTCTCTCTTCCCAGTTTATGTCTTCGCCACGGTCTGCAGCATCTGGAGAGAGAGAGAGAGAGAGAGAGAGAGAGAGAGAGAGAGAGAGAGAGAGAGGGGTGCATCGAGTTCACATGAATCGACTCTGAGCATCGATTCAACACACACAGAGTCTGAATAGAAACATTACGGGGCGAGACATATCCCATTTGTTCCTCTCGACAAAAACTCTGAAAATCTGTATATATATATATATATAGATTGTGTTTTGTACTGCAGTTTCTCTTGAAGCCTCTCCCCATTTTTGTTTTGTTGGGTTTAGTAAATGCATGCATTTTGTTTCTTTTGCTGCAGAAATTCAATACAAAAAAATGAATGACCCATCTCGCTTTATATAGAATGTACGGTCTATGAAAAACAGAAGACA